>NW_020954608.1:29155296-29322345 GCF_900497805.2 Vombatus ursinus | reverse complement strand
GATGGATGGATGGATGGATGGATGGATGGATGGATGGATGGATGGATGGATGGATGGATGGATGGTTGGATGGATGGTTGGTTGGACCAATTAATGAATTGCATAGCTAGGTGACAAGAATGATTTCTCCCATACTAAGAGATGTACACTTTCCCACAGGTTACCACACTACCAATGGAGGAGGGGATACATATACAGAATGCATGTGACCACAGTACACACATAACCAGTCAAACTTTCAATGGTACAGAGCACCAAGGTCCTCAGGTGATGTCCTCAGGAGGGCTGCTGCTGAGCTGGAATCCTCTATTCTCCTGGCCTTCTGCTTGACATCTCTGCTTTTCTCTGCTACCTTCTGTTGATCTTTAGTTAGGCAGTTTCTGTTGATCTTTAGCTAGACAGTTTTTTGGGGTCATGTGCTGCTCTCTGCAGTATAGTAAAGCCACTGGGAAGAAGGTTTGCCTCTTTTTCCCATATACCCAAGGCTGATGCCTAGGGCTTCTTAAGTCAAATTCAGCCAGTCAATTAAACAATTCAACTAGCACTCTTTAAGCACTTACCATGTATGGGCATAGTAAGTGATAGGGATATAGAGATAAAAATGAAACCGTCTTTGCCCTCAAAAAACTTACATTTCCTATAGGGAGATGATATGCACATAAATAAGAAAATACAAAATACAAAATAATCTCAGGGTGGAGCACTAGTAACTAGAGAGATCCTGAAGGAAGGCTAAAATAAGCTGACTTTTGAAGGCCATTCAAATGGGGATTTTATGAGATTGGAATAAAAAGGGAATGCACTCCAGACATGGGGATTAGCACATGAAAAACCATATAAATAGGAAATGCAATGTTTCGTGTGCAAGCAGGTCAGTTTGGCAGTAATGCAGAGTGAAGGAGTCAGCCACAAAGGTCTGCAAAAGCACCCATGATAAGATAAAGTCTTTGAATTGCTTTTCCTCTTACTGGGCTCTGGTTCCCTCATATTAGTATAAAATTTGACTTGGGGTCAGAAAATGCCTTTCAATCCCTGACTGATCCCTCCCTGCTGGTTAGTTTATGTCTCTTCCAATTATCCAGGATTCTACCTAACAAAACTGCAAAGGAGCTATTAGGAAATGTAGTGATGGAGTTTTTTTGAGCAACCATAAATGCCTCTAGTTGCCATTGGAATAAATACGGGGCATGACCTGAAATGGCCAAATGGAACCTTCAGAGAAATATCACCACTTCCTCTGCTTTTTTGTTTTCCTAGTCTGATCATAAAAAATCCCTGGCTCCCTAAATGAACACTTCACTTCTCACCTGCAACCATTTCCATTCTCTCATCCTCACTCAGATTTGCACTCTGCCCACTCCTTTGACCTTATTGTTGTTGTTATTGTTGTTGTCAGTTGGTTCAGTCATGTGATATTAGACTCTTCATGACCCCATTTGGGGTTTTCTTGGCAAAGATACTGGAGCATTTAACCATTTAATTCTCCAGCTAGGAAACTGAGGCAAACAGGGTGTGCCCAGGGTCACACAGCTAGTAAGTATCTGAAACGGGATTAGAACTCATGAAGGTGAGTTTTTCTGATTGACCCCTATTGCATTGCTTCCCTTCCTCTTGGACATTTTTCTCTAATTCTCCTCTCATCTTTTGTAAGTCATAAAGATTTACCTCCCCCTAGAAAACACTGCGTCCCTAGCCATCCTCTCCAGTTCCGGATATGCCATCTCTAATACCCCATCCCCATTCCAACAGGGCACCAGGAAGACAAGGAGGAGACATATTTCTTTCTCCTTACTGCCACTTCCAGACCCTCTCTCTGCCACCATCACTTAGCAGGCTCTCCTCCTCTGAGGTTCACTCCGTCCGTCCGTATTTATGATCCCATACAAAGCCATAATGACTGTTACTTACCAGCCCCCAGGCCATTCTCCTTCCTTTCTCAAGGAAGGCTCTACTTGGCTTACAACTTTCCTTCCCTATAACTTCTACATTTAATCAAGGAAATTTCAATATATATGTTGATAAACCCTAAAACATATTAGTTTCCCAGTTCATCATCTTCCTCACTTCCCACAATCTTTTCCTTCAGTCACCCTCAGCCACACATAGTGGTGACCACACCCTTGACCTCACCTCAATGAATCTCAACAAAAAAAAAAAAGGAAGAAATGAAGGATATTGTGAGAAACTATTTTGCCCAACTGGTCAGTGGGTAGAATGCTTGACCTGGAATCAGGAAGACCTGAGTTGAAAACAAACCTCAGATACTTTAGTGGCTATGCAGCCCTGGGTAAGTGATTTAACCTCTGCCTCAGTTTCCTCAACTGTGTTGTGAGGATCAAATAAGATAATATTTATAAAGGGCTTTGCATGGTGACTGGCATCTAGTAGGTAAATATTTTCTTTTTTCCTATATAGCAGTAAAGCCAACAATATAAATGAAATAAATATTAACAAAAATATAAAACACTCAAATTTACAGAACAAGAAATAGAGAATTTAAACCACTCAGTTTCAGAAGGAAAAAGTAAACAAGCCATAAACAGACTTCTAAAGGGAAAAAGATCCCAGGACCAGATGGATTCTAAAATGAATTCTATTAAACTTTCAAAGAACTATCAATTCTAATATTAATATAAAATTCAAAAATAACAAAAGAAAGGATCCTAACAAATTCTTTCTATGAAACAGATATGGTCTTTATCGTAAGCCAGGGAGAGTCAAAAGAGAAAAATAAAACTATAGACAATATCCCTAATGAACATTGATGTAAGTTTTATATAAATTTTAATTAAAATGCTCAAACTATATATGACAAAGATCATCTACTATGACCAGCTTGGATTTATGGCTAAAATGCAGGGTTGGTTTAATATTAGGAAAACCATGAACTTAAATAGCCATGTTAATAACAAAACCAACCAAAATCACATGATTTGTATCAATAGATGCATGAAAAGCTTTATACAAAATCCAATAACCATTTCAGTTTTTAAAAAAACATACCAGAAAACACAGGAATAAATTGGCCTTTCTTAAAATGAATTAGGAAAAAAATGGCAGAATGATGGGAAGCAGAGCTCCTCTCAGTGAACAGATCTAGAAGGTGCAGTAGACTGAATGCTAATGGGGAAATCCAGGAAAAATCACTGCCAATCATTTATCCAGCCCACCTTGGCATAAGGAGCCAGAAAGGCAGGTCTGTGGCAGCAGGGACTGGTGCATGGATTTGTGCTAGCTCTCTAGTGCCAAGGGAAAGGCTGCACACAAGGATGAGAAGAGGTTTCACACCCATTCTATGGCACCTCCAGTCCCTCAAGAGGCACTTTAACGGGGGCAGGTACCAACTGGCAGCTTTGTCACCTACTACCCAGCTCCTGGTTGCAGATTCAAGGCAGAGTTAGAAGGGGACCTGGACACTGAAGTAGTGTTACCTGGTCAGGAGGCGTGGGGAAGTTAATGGAGAAAGGAGGAAGTTCAGAAGCCAGCAGCAGCAGCAATAATGTTATGGCTCAGGCTTCAGGCTCAAAGCAGGGCCTCTCTTCCAACATCTTGCCCAGCCGGAAGAGGAATAACTAGGGTAGAAATCCCAGGTCAAAGGGGAGCATACAAGTCTACCACTCTGAGCCAACAGAGCTTTCCAGTGATAGGGGCTGAGTCAAGTAACAGTCTTCTCTTGCTCAGACCCAAACCCTGGTCAGGAACTTGCAGAGCTCAGACCGGGTTGGGGTGGTGGGGGCAAAAATCATTCAGCTCCAGATCAAACCATTTGAGGAGCACTGAAAGCTTGCAAGAGTCCTGTTTGTCCCTGAGATCCAAGAATAACCTAACATTCAATACTGCAAGAAAGCAGCAATAGGACCAGCCCAGAGTTTCTCTCCAGAAGAGCTGGAGATCCCAGCCCTAACATGGACCTCCTGGAAGAATGGGCAAAAAAAAAAGCACACCGTCATAATGAGCTATTAAGGTAGCAGGTATGCTCAAGACCCAAAAGTAGAAGAGAAGGACTCCAAAACATTTACAAGCACTGCCTCAGTGCTTGGCACAAAATTAACTAGAATTCCTGGAAGAAATGAAGTAAGAGCTAAAAAATGTTTATATGTGGAATAAAAGTGCATGAGGGAAACATGGGAAAGAAATGTGGGCTATGGAAGAAAGAATTGAAAATGAAATTAACAGCTTGGTGCAAGAGGTACAAAATCTTACACAAGCAACAAGCTTCCTAAAAATTCTAGTAAACCGAATAGAAGCCAAAGACTCCATGGGACAACAAGAAACATTAAAATAAAGCCTAAAAATGGAAGAAAATGTAAGGTATCTCATAGCCAAAAACAACTGACTTGGGAAACAGATAAAGGAGGAAAAAATTAAGAATTATTGAACTGTCTGAACATTCATGACCAGAAAAAGAGCCTAGACATCATATTTCAAGAAATTTTAAAACCCAGATCACTTAGAACCAGAGAAGAAAATGGAAATAAAAAGAATCTCCTGGTCACTTCCTAAATGAAACCCCAAAATGAAAACTCCCTGGAACATTGTAGTCAAAATCCAGAACTCCCAGGGCAAAGAAAAAATTCTGCAAGAAGCCAGAAAGAAAGCATTCAAGTACCGAGGAAATACAGCCAGGATCATAAACAATTTAGCATTCAGCAGTATAAAGAAGTGGAGAACTTGGAATATGATATTCCAAAAGGTAAAGGATATTTTATATCCTTTTTTTGTATTTTATAAATTATCTAGCAAAACTATGGGGGGGGAGATGGATTTTAATGAAATATAGGACTTGCAAACATTGCTAATGAGAAGACCAGAGCTGCATAGAAACTTTGTAGTACAAAAGAGAAGCATAAAAAGATAAACATGGATAAACAATGATAAAGTATATAAGGATATAATAAGGATAAACTGCTTAGAGTCAAATATGGGGAGATGATATTATGTCCCCTCTGAACTCTATCATCATCAGGGTTCATAGAGTGAGTCCAATTAGACAAGTCTTGGGATTGGTTCTGTTACGTCTTGATCTTAAGAATGGAAAGAAGGGGCAGCTAGGCAACATGGTGGATAGAGCACTGGCCCTGAAGTCAGGAGGACCTGAGGTCAAATCCAGCCTCAGACCAAACACTTGACACTTAATATCTGTGTGACCCTGAGCAAGTCACTTAACTCCAAGTGCCTAAAAAAAAAAAAAGAATAGAAAGAGAATGGAAGAGGGATACATTGGGGACAGAATGGAAGGTTAGAAAAAATTATCACATAATGAGGAGACACAAATAGGAATCTATACAAAAAGAAGGAGGTGGTTGAGGGGAGAGGCTGACACTTGAACCTTATTCCCATATGAAATGGTCAAAAGAAGAAATACACACATTCATACATGCATACACACACAGAAATACATTTGACTCAATAGTAAAATAGGAAGAAAAGGGGAGAAGAGGGAAGGAGAAATTAGAGAGAAGGTATATCAAAGGAAGGATTAGTCCTAAGTAAAACAAATTCTAAGGATGTACAAAAATCTTTTTAGCTCTTTTTTGAGGTGGCAAAGAATGGGAATCTAGGGGAGCTGGCCATAAATTAGAGAATGGAGGAACACATTATGTTCTATAAATGTGATGGAGTATTGTTGTTCTGAACTCTTATCAACATAATAGCCAACCATGATTCCAGAAGACTATTGATCAAACATGCAACTGGCCTCCTGAGGTAAAGCTAAAGGACTCAATGCAGAATGAGACAAATATTTTTGCAAAAGTCAAATTTTGTTTTGATTGCCTGTACATGTGTGTAATGGGCTTTGTTTTTCTTGTGTTCTCAATAGACATAAGAAAAGGGTTTGGGGCATAAAGGTGAGTAGGTGGATCTTGGGTAAATAAAACAAAAAAAAAGTAAGGATAAATAGTACTTATCTAAAAGCAAGAGCTACCATTATATATAATGGAGATAGACTAAAATCCTTTCCAATAAAATCAGGATGAAACAAGGATCACTTCTATTTGACCTAATACTAGACATGTTGGCTATAAGAATAAGACAAAAAATAGAAATTAAGGTAATAGGCAGAGGTAAGAAGAAACAAGATTATCACTTTTTGCAGATGATAGTGTACTAAAAGAGCCCTGAAGATTTAACTAAAAGTTAGTTGAAACAATAACTTCAGTAAACGTATAGATATAAAATAAATCTGCATAAATTTTCAGCCTTTCTACATAATACCAATGAAACCCAGCAGGAAGAGATAAAAAGAGAAATTCCACTTAAAATAACCACAGAATGTTTACAGTATTTGGGAATCTATCTTCTAAGATATTTATAAGAACTATATAAATACAACTACAAACCAATGTTTATAGAAAGAAAAACAGATGAATAATTGGAAAAATGTTAATTGCTCCTGAGTAAAATGAGTCAATATGATAAAAATTATACAATGAAAACAATTTACTTATTCAATGCCATACCAATAAAACAAAGGATTACTTTACAGAACTAGAAAAAATAATAATGAAATTCATAGAGAAGCAAAAAATAAAAGGTCAAAAATCTCAAGGGAAAAAATGAAAAAAACAAGTGGGGAAAAAAGGGGGCCTAACAGTGCAAATCTCAAGCTATGCTATGAAGCAGTAATTCTCAGAACAGTTTAGTTCTGCTTTAAAAACAGAGATCAACCAGTAAAACCAATTAGGTACACAAAAGAGAAAAGAAAATATATCTGGTGGCCTAATATTAAATAAACACAAAGACCTCAGCTCCTGGGATAAGGACTTACTATTTGGTAAAAATTGTTAGGAAAATTGGGCAGCAGCATGGAAGAAATTAGATTTAGACCAATGTCTCACATCTTATACAAAGATGAGTTCCAAATGGATACATGATGTAGATGTAAAAGATCACATCATAAACAAATTAGAGGGGGAAGCTAGGTGGCTCAGTGGATAGAGCACCAGCCCTGAAGTCAGGAGGACCTGAGTTCAAATCCAGCCTCAGACACTTGACACTTACTAGCTGTGTGACCCTTAACCCCACTGCCTAGCAAAAAAAAGAAATAAATAAACAAATTAGAGAAACATAAAAAAATTACCTACTATATCTATATATGAAAGAAAAATTCATGACCAAACATGATCAGGGGGTCATAGAAGATAAAAAGGATAGTTTTGACTACATAAAATTAAAATTTTTTTGCAAACAAAAAAAAAGCTACAATTAGGAGGTAATTTAACTGGGAAAAATCTTTGCATCAAGTTTCTCTGATAAAGGTCTCATTTCTAAGATATCTAAGGAACTTATTCAACTTTATAGGGAAAATACCATTTCCTAATTGATAAATAGTCTAAGGATATGATCAGGCAGTCCCCAAGCAAAGAAATTTAGTCTATCCACAGCCACATGGGGGAAAAAATGCTCCAAATTACTGATAATTTGAGAAATGCAAATTAAAATGATTCTGAGATTCCAATTCACACCCATTAGATTGGCAAAATAATGACAAAAAGAGAAAATGATGAATAGGGTAAGGGCCGTGGGAAAATAGGTACATTGGTGCACTGTTGGCAGACCTGTGAATGGGCACAACCATTCTGGGAATCAATTTGAATTTACACACAAGTTACCAAATAATGTATGCTCTTTGACCTAGCTATACCACTGCCAGTCCTATCCCAAAAGAAAGCAAAAGAAAGGGAAAAGGAACTAGATGTACAAAAATATTTATAGAAGCTCATTCTACTGAGGGACATCTTCACATGCTTGGGGTAGACACCACCCCCCCATCTCACCAATGGGCTTGAGACCTCTTGGTTACTCTCAACATGGTTTAGCCCATCTGCTGAAATGGTTTACTGGGGTGTGGCTGTGGTACATGCTACAGCTTCTTGGAGCCACAGGTGAAAGTTAGATTGATTAGGTGGACAGCAAATGTGGAAAGCAACCCTGAAAAGTGCATGGCAAACCCTCACAGCAAAGGTGCTAGTACAAGGAAAGTATATACTGAAAGGAGGGAGGGAGACAACATGTAAATAAACAGATACACACAAGATTCATATAGAGCAGAAGGAAGGCAGTCTCAGAGATGAAGTCTCACGTGAATGGAGGTCCAGGAAGGCTCCTGCATAAGGTGACATTTGAACTTCCTCTTCAATGAAGAAAGGGATGTCACAAAGTGGAGGGACAAGATAGTGGGGGGGGGGGGGAACATTCCAGGCAATACAAAAGCCCAGAAAGGGAGATAGAGGAGGTAGAGGTACAAGCAACAGCAAGGTGGCCAGTGTGCCTGTACAGGTGAGTAAAATTAAGTGTGGGGAGGTGAGTAAAGTTTGAGAAAAATGGAAAGGTAGGAAGGGAACAGGATATGAAGAATAATAAATGCCAAACAGAGGACTTTACATTTGATCCTGAAATGATCTTGATGATGAAAATACTCAATAAGCCCTTAGAGATAGAACATTTGAGCTCAGAAGAGATTGGAGCTGGCTATACATACAGACCTAGCAATCATTGGCAAAGAGATGAAAACTGAATCTGTGGAAGTTATTGAGATCACCAGGCAAGGTAGTATAGAGATGTCCCTTCTATCCAGAATTCCTGTCATCAGCTACCCTGCCTGTCTTTCTGAATAAATCCCCCAATTTTCTCTGAGCAAATTACCTCTCCAAAATTCGGTGTCTTCATTTGTAAAATGAGAATAATAGTACCTATTTCACAGGGTTCCTCTGAGGATCAGATGGGGTAATTAATAAACTAACAAGAATCACTAACCTTGTACCAGGTACAGGGGAGACAAAATTAGAACAGTCCCTGCCCTCAAGAAGTTTATTAGAGTAGATAACAAAAATAAATATTAATCCACCAATAAACATTTATTAAGTACCTACTATGTACCAGGCAGTGCTAAGCATAGCGAATACAAAAAGAAACAAAAGATAGTCACTGCCCTTGTGGAGTTTACAATCCAATGGATCATAGAGTACAGTTAGAGTATTTTGGTGGTGGAAGAAGGTACTAGTAACTGGGGCATTAGGAATGGCCTCATGTAGGAGGTGGTGTTTGTTATTGTTGTTGTTGTTGTTCATCCTTTGTTCTTGAAGAAGACCAATGACATCATTAGGGTGAAGTCTTGATTGAATTGAAGTGAGGCAGAACTGCAAAATCAACAGCCTTACTCTCCCTTCCAGAGTCACGGAAGTCCAATAGCAAGACAAAATTTAAGATGATTGGCAATGAGTACGGATGCAGTGGGTCACCAAAAGCATAGGATACCTTAGAGAAAGGTAGGTAGTGTTTGAACTGAGTTTTGAAGGAAACTAGGGTTTCTACAAGATAGAGGTGAGCGAGGAGTGCATTTCACACACAGGGAACAGCCTGTGCAAATGCATAAAATTAGAAAGTGGAATGTAGTAGGTATTGTGTAATACGAATAGAGCACTACAGAAATAACAGCTTGTTCTTAGATCTTATTTCCTCCTACAGCTGAACACCTCCAACCTCAAGATAATTCCCATAAATAATCATATTCCCTACTTTCTTCCTCATTCACACCCTCCCCACTCCCACAAAGAAACCTCAATCTTCTTAGACTCAGAGCTGGTAGGAATTTGAATGGGACACCATTTTGTATTTGCAGGGAGAAGAAGTGGGTACACATTTTGTCTTGGGAGTAGATTGGCAGCATCTCAGCAGGAACAGCTTCTTCATGGTCTTCAAGTCATCCTTTGTCGTTATCTTCCCCGAACAGAAAGACCCTAGGGAGTGCTGTGGACTAATCCTTCTGATCAGACCAGGCTGTCTATCCATGCTTCACTTAACATAAACCTAGCTTTCCTTTCCCCTTGATTGACTATATTTTATAAGCTAGAAGATTTATGATTTTCTGTTATCTTTTGTCAAAGAATGTAATCCGCAGATTCTTTTTATTGTCATTATTTAAGGCCTGTGTCATGCTACTCCATTCTCCAGGCCTGAGTCATCCTAGTTAATGTTCACATTTGATCATGTTAAATTAACACCAGAGCTGGCAGGACTTAGCAGGAAAAGCACATTTCATTTACCATTAGAGTGACTGTAAATCATTTTCTTCCCTATTTCTGGGCTGGAAATCGTCAGGCAAAGCTAGAAAATCATAGGATCAATGAAGACTCTCCTTTGTTTCTCAAAAAGCCCATAGCATTAAGCTCAAGACAGCAATAGTCCACTTCTAATCTCCACAACTGCTAGAATCTTTGCCCTGAATAATAATAGTTTACATTTCTTGAATGCATTATGAAAGGCAGCATGGTATAGTGGTGGATAGAAAACTGGCCAGAAAGTCAGGTCAAATTCTTCGTCTCAAAAATCTGGACTATGTGACTTAGCTTCTCAGCGCCTCCAAGTAACCCTGTTAAATTGTAAGTGACAAAATAGTTGACAATATGCATCGGTAGTAAGAATTTCCTCCTTGGGGAGGACATAGATAAAACCATAGGTCTGGACCTCCCCCAACCCCAACCCCAAAATAACATTTATATAAAACTTTGCAATTTGCAAAGCACTTTCCTGAAAACAACCCTATAAAGTAGATATTATGAATATGTAATATTACCTAGTATGGTCTTACATATATGTATATGTGTGTCTGTACATATATATATATATAAATGTGTGTGTGTGAGTGTGTGTATGTTTCTAGATATGTATGTATGTATATGTACACATATTCATGTTTAATTGTAGCCTTCAGGGGGTCAGGGTAGGGAGAGGGAGGGAGGGGAAAAATAAAATAAAATAAAAAGTGCACAGCAGAGAACAAAAGAAAGCCTAGAAGAAAGCACAGAAAAGCTGGATAGCTTTGAAAACAATGTGTGGTATTTACTACGTAGGTTTTCTTGAAATGAAAATGTATTGTTTTATATTGAATCCTCTCTTATGATCTGCTGTGTACATGGTAATATTCTTTTTTTGCATTTTGTATATAAGTTTAAAATGCATAAAAAATTTATAAAGAGAGAGGTAAATATGTAATAGGGGACTAGCATTTGCACATAATTCCTCTAATGCAGGTGGAAGAAGCTGGGGATTGTGCTTCTGGGAGGGCTGTGATGATATGTGATGGAAGAGTCTTGGAGAAACTAAATTCTGGTCTGCTAGCCATGTGTTTAGGAGAAGCCTTTTTTTTTTCTTTTTTTTTGACGGGCAATAGGGGTTAAGTGACTCGCCCAGGGTCACACAGCTAGTAAGTGTAATGTGTCTGAGGCCGGATTTGAACTCAGGTCCTCCTGTCTCCAAGGCCAGAGCTCTATCCACTGCACCACCTAGCTGCCCCAAGAAGCCTTTTCAATTGGTTGTATAGCTGGAACTTTGAGATGCCTTTAATGGGTACTAGGGAACTAGAACCTCAACCATTTTTGCTCTCTATTGGTGGATTTCCCTAGTAGTTTGACTGCTGACCACTTCCTGTAGGAGGGAGAGGTTGTGTGTAAGGAGAGAGACCTGGGACTTTCCTCCCCTCTGAGGCTAATCCGTGACCACCTGAAGATGGGCCTTGGTCCTTTGCCTGCCTAATTGTTTGTTATTATGTTGCACGTGAAGGAGATTAATACGGAGGCTCGGAAAGGTCGGGAGAGTGAGCCTTTGGGAATCCAGGAGTCTGGGATTCCAGGAATTTGAGTCCATGTCTGATTTTACAACCAGCCAAACAGCAATGCTTCAGAGAGCAAGAAGTGACCTCTGAGCGTGGAAGCTGAGACAAGGATTTATCCAATGTGATGCTACATTTGGACATGAACTTGGTGAGACCAAAATTCTGGGGGCACTGAGCTAAGTCTGAGGCCATTGGCCCCAGAGACAGTGTCAAATACCTTTTCAATTATACTTTCACGTTGGTTCCTTGTGTCGCATTTTTGTGATCATATTGTGATGAAGGGGGTGCATCAGAACAGACCTGACAGAAAAGGCAGAAGGGTCAGTCAAGAGCTCCATATTTTCAACACTGCTCAGGCACTATCTTATAAAGCTTGTTGGTGATCATAGAGTTGCAGACTAGAAACAGGCTAGTATAGCTTCCCAACCTTTGAAAACCTGTTATACTTCAAGGTTTATTAAGCACTTTTCTCAAAGAGTGAAAGAGAAAAAAATCAAAACCTTATGATTTCATCTAGTATTATCAAATCTAGGGGTTCCCAACCATAGTACTACTTTGGGGTGTGAGAAACTTGTCAAGGGTGTAGGGGAGTATTGGTAAAAAGACAAGTGTATTATTCTATTGAAATATTCCAAGAGTAGTAGTATTAAAGGGGAAAAAATGTGGGTTGGAGAGAGAATGACCCAAAGGAAAAGAAGGGAAGGAGTATTATAGTACATATGAAAAATTTTAAGGAGATAGTCAAAGAAATAATTCCTTTTGAACAAAACCAAATGAAGGAGCTTTTTGTATGAAACCCTTTTTACACTGAGCTAGAAAAAAAATTAGCAGCAGTGACCCAGTGAAAGATGAGCTTGATCTCCACAATTACTGGAAACTCTGAATTTATTCCCAATCAATGAATTTATAGAATTGTTGGAGTACTCTTGAAGAAGCATGTCCCATCATAAGGCTTTGGTTTTGTTTATAAAACCTTTGTGAATTAGGATTCTCAGTCCTGTTCTCAATGGGAACTAAAGTAAGAAACAAACCAGAGGCTGACTGTGATATGTGGGTATTTCTTTCAAGAACTATACCTAGAATAAAACTGTTGGTTGATAAGAAACAGAAGCAAGGTTTTCACGAATTTATTTGACTGGTTCTGATAAACATTTAATCACTTTATGATAATAAAAATGCTGTTATGTGCTGAATAGTTTTCTTTATGCAAATATAATTAAAGTATTTTATTTATGCACTCTAGAATTTATTTCTTGTCATATTGAGTAGGGGGTAGAAGAAGGTTTTCTGAGGAATGGGGACAAAAAAAAAAACAACACTGAGAATTCCTGATCTAGTTCAATTCATGACTGAAGACACATGCAAATTGTGTATTTCTTTGAACCTCCTTGCTATTCTCCTATTCATTTGACCTACCCAGAAGCCTTTGTTGTCTGTACTGAGACTTCTCTGGGGACGGTTTAGGGTATACTCACACAATATTATTCCCTTTACTCCCCCAATGGTTTGAAATGATATTTTGGCCTTATATTTAGTCAGGTTTCTGATAGACCCTGCTCTCAGATGTGTCTTCTCTGGGATGCTGGGGAATGTGAGAAGGGCTGTCAGATAAAGCTTCCGAAGGCCAGGTTCTCAGCATAGCTTAATTAATAGACACCACAGAGCATCAGTGCTCTTGGACGAGAGGCTCTACCCCAGATGAAGCGAGACTATATGTGCCTGTGTGTGCTTCCTCTTCTCAGCTTTCTGTCGAGTAACACTGGTGTGCTTATGCTATGGTTGTGTGTGTGTGTGTGTGTGTGTGTGTGTGTGTGTGTGTGTGTGTGTGTTTGGACCAAGCACAACAAATTTCAGAATTCTTTTACATAACAGTTGTGAGGATAAAATACATTAACATAAATGACGTGCAAACCTTAAAGTACTCTCTAAATAGAGATAGATGTGTAGCTTCATATGCTACTGCTATACTATATGTACTATGTATACATATAAAAAACTGTATCTATTATTTTTATATTTTCTTTTATTTGTATGTGCTTTACTATATATACTGGGGTATATAGCTATTACTATACTCTGTGTATATGTGCATGTGTGTGTAAGCTCTGGCTATCCCTCTGCCTACAATGTATTAATCTCCTCACTTTCATCTCTTAGAAACCCTAGCTCCTTCAAAGTATCATGCCGTACTCTCATTTTGTCTTTGTTACAAGACACAAATTGCTAGCATACAGCAGTCTGTTTCCATCCTGCATGTGGAATGTCAGAAACTACAGATACTTCCAGAAATCTATTTGGTTAGTTCTCAATACTTGTATACTTTAACATGCAAATATTTGAAACAGTTTCATTCACCACTTGGTGCACCACCTCCCAAGGCAGTGGCTCAGGGAGATTTCTAAGGCCAATTCAACTTTGTGGTCACCTGGGAAAATGCCGCATGCTGTTAGACACCTCAGACAAACACCCAGGGATACACTCCCCAACCTTTTCTTCCCAAGACCAGCCCCAAATAGGCCACTTCACAGCAGTCTCCAATCCATTTTTTATTCTACTCCCCACTCACTTTCCCATACCCCCTTTTTGACTCTAGCCCTGAGTTCACCAACCAATAATCCCATATGGGGTTTTCTTGGCAAAGATGCTGGAGTGGTTTGCCATTTCTTTCTCCCGTGGATTAAGGCAAACAGCGGTTAAGTGACTTGCCCGGGGTCACACAGCTGGGAAGTATCCAAAGCCAGATTTGAACTCAAAAACATGAGTCTTCCTTACTCCAGGCCCAGTGCTCTATCGACTGAGCCCTCTAACTATCTCAGTGCTACAACAGGTTCTCTCAAAAGGTCCTCACTACTTCAGGAGGCCACCCATTTCACTTTTGGAGAGCTTTAAAATTGCTAAAGTTTGGTTTTTTCCCCTTCCATGAACACTCTTTGCAACTTCCATTGCTGATAAATCTGCCTTCTAAGACCAAGCAAAAAGAGTGTAATCCCCATGTTAATCATTCAAACACCTGCGATAACAGATTCCCCTCCCTAAACAATCTTCTCCTGGCTATACAGAATCACAGGAATTAGAACTGGAAGGGACAAAAGGTAAAGTGACCTGTCTAAAGTCACACAGTAGTTAAGCATATGGCAGAGCCAGGATTCCAGCAGCTTCACTTCCTTCAAACAATACTGACATTGCCTGGTTTCTAATTCCCAACCCTCCTCCTATCTGGTCACCCTTCTCCGAGCATGTTCTAGGTGGTAACTGTTCTGAAGTGCTCTCCTTCCCTGACAGATCTGTGGTTTTAATGGCACTGCTGGCTCACTTATTTGCTCCTCCATGCTGCCTCTCTCTTCCCAAAATAGGACCACAGAATTTAGAGCTGGAAGGGATGTTGGGGATCATTTAGTTCAGTTCATCTGAACCTCAGTTTCTTCATTTGTAAAATTAAGGGTTTGGACTAGATGGCCTTCCAACTACTAATCTATGATCCTGTGAATTCCTTCATTTTCAAGAAAGTAAAATAAAACCTAGGAAGGGAAAGTAGCTTATCTAAGATTCCATGAATTGTAAGAAGTGGAATTGGGATTCAAACTCATCTTCTAACTCTAAATCTTTCCAGTATACCACACCAAAGTTGGTCTGACCAAGGCAGACCTCTCTCATTTAGTAAACTTTACTTCTACTAATGCACCCCACAGTCACAAGTTAGGTTGTTTTGGGTTATCAGGCTACTACACGATGCTGTTGACTAACATTGAGCTTTCAGTCCAATAAAATCCCCTCATGTCTTAATCAGGCACTATCACAGACTTCTCCATAAGTCAACAATGTAAACCTTTGTATTGCTCTTGTGTTGTACTGTATTGTGTATATCTTTTCTTTCTAGGGAATGTAACAAGTAGATAGGGACTTTGGGCACAGTAAAGGGCGGTAAGATTCTCGCTTTCAAGATATTTACGTCTAGCCGGAACAATAGATGATAGATTGATAGATCAATATATTTATAGCTAGGAAGAGAGAGACAGAGAGAGAGAGAGAGAGAGAGAGACAGAGAGAGAGAGAGACAGAGAGAGAGAGAGACAGAGAGAGAGACAGAGAGAGAGAGAGAGATAGGAAGGGAGGGAGGGAGGAGAGGGAGAGGGAGAAGAAGAGGGGAAGGAAGGAAGGAGAGAAGGAAGGAAAAAAGACAGAAAGACAGACAGACAGATAGATGGATAGATAGATAGATATTTAGACAGATAGATTAGACAAAGCACTTATCACATGCTTACTGTGTACTAAGCACCAGGAATACAAATATGAGTAAAAATACAGTCCCTGTCTTCAGGAGGGGTACATTCTAATGAGGGGAAAACTACATTTAGGAAGTTGGAAAAGGGGTGCATGGTACAGAGATGGCCAAAAAGTGGTGTGATGGCCTGGTTCTGAGCAAAACAAGTTGAAGACTCATCTATTTGCACTGGAGGTTGCAGGGGCAGAGTCCCTGGAGAGATGGTCAGGGAAGTGTACTGCTAAGCTGAAAAATGTTGACGGCAACTGAGGAAAACTTTACAAAGGAGATGGGTCTATACTCTACAGAGTTGTGCAATGGTGGGCATGAGAACAGAATTTGTTCTGCCTTGTCTAGAGGTCTTAAAAGAAACAGAGCTGCAAAATAAAGCCTGGAGCTGGGAGAACATCTGTTTTGGCAATCTCTTGGGCTTGTGATATGTGTTGCCTGCACTTGGAAATAAAGGATGTTTGTATTTACCACAAAAATCCCTCTAGTAATTCTCTTCTTTGCCTTTATCCCCTTCTACCCCTCCTTTTTTCACTAAGCTCTTAATAAGAGGAATTTATCTTTGTTTTGGAAACAAGGATTGAGCTGAGCAGCCAAGATTAGAATCTCTCTCTGTGTCTTTCTCTCTGTCTCTCTCTCTGTCTCTCTCTCTGTCTCTGTCTCTCTCTCTCCCCTCCTTCCCTCTTTCTTCTGTCCTTTCTCTCCCTCTTTCCCCCCAATCTCTTTTCCATTCTCTCCTCCTCTTACTCCCCGATTTTCCCCTCTCTTTCTCTTTCCCTCTCCCTCTCCCTATCTCCCTCTCTCCAGATGTTTTCTTCATTCTCCAGCAGCCTGATGAACGGGCACAGTCTGTTCGTTGCCCTCATTGTACCTTAGAGTCAAGCAGCCATGTGGTCACCTGAAACTGGCCAGGGAGCCAGGCCCAACCTCCATAGCAGAGGGAACCAAAGGGTCACCACCTATTCTGCCTTTGCCTGATTCCTACTCTGGATAATTTTCTTTGCTTGAAGAAGGGGTTGGGGGGGACCACTAGATTAGAGATCAAGAGATCATAGGATTAAAGATTTAAAGTTGAAAGGGACTATTTTAACCCCTTGTTTTTTTTTTAATAGATAAAGAAACTGAGACCCAGAAGGTCAAGTGACTTGCCCAAAGTTACACAGGTAATGAGTGGCAGAGCCTGAATTCAAATTCAGTCCTTCTAATTCCAAATCCAGCTTGCTTCCACTGAGTTCTAAATCCAGTTTTATTACTTATAACCATACATCACAATCTGTACCTCCAACAAAAATAACCATGGATATGCTTTCCCAGTATTCCACCAGCCACTGACCTCCTCAGAGTCATCCTCTGTTACAGAAAGACTTATTACACACTAACTTACCATGTGACCTTAAACAAGTCATTTGACTTCTTTAATCTTCATCTTCTACATCTATAAAGTGAAAGGGCTGGACTAGACCATTTCTAAGGACTCTTCTATCTTGAATATCCTGCAAATCTATGACCTCTGGTAGAGTGTTGGTCTTCCTCTCCTCTACATGCTCTGTCAGAGAGAACCCACAAGTTAAATGTTTCCTCATCGTCTGCATTGGAACAGCTCCATTAGGAAGACACAGAAACACCAGCCAAGAAGAAGAAAAGTGCTACTTTGTACTCCCAAACACATCGCGGTTAAGCCAGCCAAGTGACAAGGATAGCAAATGCACACTGTGATTGCTCAAGCCATTTGGAAGATGCTCCCTGGCATCTAGAAACTTCTTGCTGGTCCCTTTGTTTTCATATACTCTCTTGTATTATTAAATAACTCCATGGGTGTGTAACTTGCTTGCCAAACTAGACTTCAAATTCCTGGAGGGCAGATAACATCTTGTATATTATATTTTGTTTAATTAAATGTTTTTCAATTAGCAAAAATCTATTTTCTTTTTCTCTCACTTCCACCCTTAACACTGCAAGAAAAGAAAGAAAGAAAAACAAAAGCCTGGTAATAAATCTGCAGTCAAGCAAAACAAATTCCCACATTGGCCATGTCCAAAAATTGTACGTCTCATTCTGCATCCCGAGTCCATCACCTCTCTGTCAGGAAGTGGTCAGTAGGTTTGTCATTGATTCTCTCGAAACATGGTTGGACATTGCATAGATCAGAGTTCTTAAGTCTTTTAAAGTTGTTCATCTCTGTAATGTTGTTGTTATTGTATAAATTGTTCTTCTGGTTCTGCTCACTTGGCTCTCCGTCAGGTCACAAGAGTCTTCCAAGATTTCATGGAAACCATTCCTCTCATTATTTCTTACAGTATTCCATTATATTCATATACCACAATAGATATGCACCCTCTTGTTTTCCAGGTCTTTGTTAATAGAAAAAAAACTGCTATCAATATTTTGCACATCTGGGTCCTTTTCCTCTTTCTTTGATTGCTTTGAGGTATAGGCCTACTAGTAGTATAGCTGCCTCAAAGATTATGCATAATTTAGTCACTTTGGGGGCCTAGTCTCACATTGCTTTCCAGAATGACTAGACTAATTCACAGCTCTACCATCAATGCATTAATGTGTCTCTTTTCCCACATCCCCTCCAACAGATCTCATTTTCTTTTTTTGTAAACTTTGCCAATCTGATGGTTGTGAGGTGAAACCTTAGAATTGCTTTATCTTGCATTTTTCTCATTATTGGTCATTTGGAGCACTGTTTCGTTTGGCTATTGATGACAAGGGATTTCTTTCTTTGCAAACTGCCTATATAGTTATATCTTTTGAACCATTGTTCAAAACATTTTCACACCCCTTACGCTGCATTCCCCCAAATACCAGTTCATTTTTTCCTCTTCCATACTTCTCTCTTCTGGGACACTCTAGTACCTAATCTCCCTTCATGGGCTTTGCCTATCTATAATTTCTTTGTCCCTCTGGGACTTTCATATAAAGTGACATAAAAGACATCTCCTGACCCTTTACCAGTCAATGAACAACCATATTTTAAAACTCCTACTATGTGCCAGGCAGTGTGCTTGGCACTGGGGAAACAAAAACAAAATGAAAATATCTGCCCTGGAGGAACTTGCTTTCTAACAGGGTATACAACATGGACATATAATAGCAAAATGCTCTGTTATGATAATAATGGCAGCTACATGACTCAGTAGTTAGAACACTGGGCCTAGAGTCAGGAAGACCTGAGCTCAAATCCAGTTTGAGAACACTTAACTAGCTGTGTGACCCTGGGCAAGTCATTTTACTTCTGTTTGCCTCTGGAGAAGGAAATGGCAAACCACTCCAATATCCTTGCCAAGAAAACTCCAGCCCCAGCAGTCTATCCACTGCACCATCTAGCTACCCCATGTATATTGTCATACAGTGCCATATTTTGTCATAGATTGGCTCATCCTACCCATAAGCAATTAATATTTCTGTAATTATTTAGGGCTATCTTTTTTTCCATAAAGAATTTTTTTATAGTCGTATTACTATAGTTCTTGTATATGTGCTAGTAGCTAAATTCCCAAGTATTTTATACCTTTTGTAGTTATTTTAGATGGAATTTCTTTCTCTCTATCTTCCTGATGGATTTTGTTGGCATGCTAGAGTTCAACTGAACAACTGAACAACAACAAAGGAGAATAATACCTCATATTGTACTTTATGGTTTACAAAATATTTGACTCATAACAACCCTATGAAATGGAAATCTTAGCCAAAAAAATTAGCCTGATGAACATATCTATAGCTACATATGTATAGATATATACACATATAAACATATACAGAGACATGTAAACATGCTATACCTATGTATAGATATATATAACACAAATATATACATATATACAAGCCTGTAGGCACACCTATATATAGGTGTATACACATATGTATATGAAGCAGCATGGGGTAGTGGATAAACATCTGTCCAGGAAGACTTGGGTTCAAATTCTACCTCTGATATATACTATGTTACCCTGATCATGTCACTTAATATTTCAGTGTCCCAGACAACTCTCTAGGACTATAAATTTCAGAGAAGAAACTGACATTGCTGTAAAAAGAGTTTCCTGACCTAGGAGTTCCCTATACCAATGAAATTGCAAACCTAGTCCTGATAGAGATACATAGATATAGTTATAGCTGTATAGTTATTGTAGGTTATGTTATAGTTGTAGTTGGGAGAATAGATATCTGTAGATGTAAATGTAGATATATAATTGGGGACCTGGAAGAAAATGGGGGCTTGGATTCCAGATCAGGCTTGGATTTGCCCTTCCCACTAAGTTCCTACAATGTATGTGCTGATATTTCTTGCCTAATTCCAATCCAATATTTGGTTTCTTGCCACAAGCAACTAAGGGACTAGTACTATGTGATAACAAAATGCCTTCTAAGTGGCTTCCAAGTCAGAAGGATTGAAGACCCAGAAAGGCTGAGCCAAAACTAAGTGTACATACAAAAGGTCCAACCAGCCAATCTTTTTTATGTTCACCGGGAGCTCTTCAGTAAAAAGGAGTGCTAGGACCTGATAGGTGGAAGGAAGTTACCATATCTGGTCACCAAGCATTCCCGAGCACATTGCTTCAGTTTTGTGTGAGTGGTCATTCTTTTCTGATTTTTGGAAAATGTATATCCTGAGATGAGAGTGTCCAACTGACCAGTGAGACTGAAAGGTTCATCAAAGCCTTTAGAGATTCCACTAGCAATTGGACATGAACTCTTCCCCTATTCATAGCTCTGAAAGGTCATTTCCTCCTTACTCCTTTGATTTGTTTATGATATGACTTTCTAATATCTAAACCATGTATCTATTTGGAGTTTACTTTGGCATATGGCATGAGGTATTGGTCTAATACCTAATTTCTACAAGATTGTCTTCCAGTTTTCTTGGCTGTTTTTCTCAAATAATGAGGCCTTCTTCCAGTAGCTGAAGTTTTTAGCATTATTGAACACTAGGCTACTAGATTAGTTTGTTCCTTTCTGCTGTGTATCTAATCTGTTCCACTGACCATCTTCTCTTGCTCCTTGAGGGCAGGGATTACTCTTTGCTTCGTTCTGTATACCCAGCACTTACCACAGCATCTGGTACAAAGTAAGAACTAATAAATGTTTATTGACTGAATGAATGAATCAGTACTAAACGGTTTTAGTGATTACTGCTTTGTAGTATATTATGAGATCTGGCTAGGCCCTTCCCACTTTTTAAAAAATTATTTCCCTTGAGATTCCTATCCTTTTATTCCTCCAGATAAATTTCATTATCATTTTTCAAACTATAAATTAATCCTTTGGTAGTTTGAATGGTAAAGCACAGAATAAGTAAATTAATTTAGGTAGGATTGTCATTTTGTCACATATTGTCACATTGTTGTAATTCAGTTATGTCTGGCTCTTTGTGACCCCATTTGGGGTTTTCTTGGCAAAGATACTGGAGTGGTTTGCCATTTCCTTCTCCAGCTCATTTTACAGATGAAGAACAAGGCAACCAGGGTTGTGACTTGTCCAAGGTCACACAGGTATTAACTGTCTGAGGCCAGATTTGAAATCACGAAGATGAATCTTCCTGACTCTAGGCCAGGCATTGTACTTCATCAACTAGATGCCGTGTGTGTGTGTGTGTGTGTGTAGTCATATTTTGTCATATATTGGCTCATCCTACCCATGAGTAATTAATATTTCTCTAATTATTTAGGTCTATTTTTATTTCTATAAAGAATTTTTATAGCTGTATTAGTATAGTCCTATATGTATTCTAGTAGATAAACTCCCAAGTATTTTATACCTTTTGTAGTCATTTTTGATGGAATTTCTTTTTATATATCTTCCTGATGGATTTTGTTAATAATATACAGAAATAATTAATATTTGTATGTATTTATTTTGTATGTTGCAACTCTAATGGTTATTTTTCAATATAATTTTGGTTAATATAATTTTTGTTCCCTAAATAAACTAGCAACTGGAGTTGGTAGCAAAAGTTTATTAGAGCAGAAGCAACCAACAACATAGGAAGTGCTAGCAGACAGAAGTGGAAAAAAAGTCCCCAAAGAACAATGGGAGTTTCAGCAATCATGACCCATTGTGATGGGGAGAAATGCTGGCTATGGACTCTGTAAAAACATTGATCCTTCAGTCTCAGAGGACTATGCTTAAGGGGAATTTCATGATGACTCCACAATGGGAGAAAAAATACTTCCAAGGCCAGGAGTCAAGAGGTGTCCCTTGACCACATTCATTACAAGGGAAGAGTACGCCCTTGGGTTGGGAGTAATGTTTTGTAAATACTATTCTTGCTATATTTTCTTAGTAAGTACCCTTTTCTAGGAACTAATAGAATTCTGCTCATCCATTGATATTGGCATTACATAAGATCAGGGCTCATGAGTGACAATACTAAAACTCCAACCCTTTGAATGTGAGGTTAGAAATAATGTCTCTTCTGGAAAAATAAAATACAAGTACAGTATGAGTTGGGGGAGCAGGCACAAAGAGGGTTGCTATACATACACACCTGACATATATATGGAGAGAGAGAGAGAGAGAGAGAGACAGAGAGAGAGACAGAGAAAGAACACAAGGAAAATAGACACAATGCAGCCTTGGAAAAGAGAGCACTCACAACTAGAGGGACCAGAAAATGCACTCTGCAGAAAGGGGTGCTTAAATTGTCTTGAAAGAAATTAGTTATTCCAAGAGGCAGATGTGAAGACAGAGAACATTCCAGACAATATGTGGTATGTGTGGGGAGGGGGGGCAGGACAGCCTTGAAGAGAATATTCTAGACAGGGAGGACAGCCGGTTCCAAAGTGCAAAGATGGGGCATAGAATGTTATGTGTGGACAATAGCAAATAGGAAAGTGCTTCTGTTATCATACAGTCCTCATCCTGTTATTCTTGTCTGCCATTTCTAGAGTACCACGGTTATGGTATCTTCCTCCCAGGGCCTGCATTTGCCTTTAATTTCCCCTCAGAGGCACAGGCTGGATTGTGTGGAAATCAAGCCATACCCTCTCCTAGTAAAATTGCACCTGGGACTAGATTGTCTTCCACACTGCTGTCTTATTGGGACTCTACGGGTTTTATTGGACTCTCTGCCATTGTCTGGAACAAAAATAGCAACTGTTGATAAGCAGTACCCCTAGTTTGGCCCCAGTACATTTTCATAACTGTGATCTATCCAAATTATGAGATGCATCAGCAGAGCCACCAGCCAACTTTAAAGGGTGGGAAATCGCATGCTGCCAACTGATTTTGGCCTCATCTCAAGTAACAATACACTAGAGGAAGGAAGAAACATCTAGGAGAGGAGTTACAGTCAATGTAGGTAGCATGCCCCCCCTTTTAAGGCAGTTTAGGTGTGGTTCTTCTGGGAAGTATGGGAATTGACCACTGATCTATATACCAACATCAATCCATAGACAGTTTTTTTCAGTCATCAAAGGCATCAAATAATGCCGTCTTCAGTGTCAGGAAGACCTGGGGTCAAGCCCCTCTCCACCACCTCTAACCTCTCCCTTCCCTGCACATATTAGCTTTGTGTCTCTGGACAAGTCCCTTAACCTCACAGTGTTTTGAATGATTTTTCTAGGACCATGCTATAGGTAAGTGGTAGCGCCGTGATTCCCAGTTCCACACTCTGTGCCACGATACCTCATATACTAGGGTGTTTTTCTAATCTCTTACATGAAAATAAACTAATAACAATTCTCCAGGAAGTAACAGATTTTACCCCCTCCACCTTCCACCCCCTACTAATAGTGATGTTCTTCAGGAAAATGAATAAAAGTTTCCCTTGCAGGTGTATTTCCAAAGATAACTGTGTTCTAACCAAACCCATCATTTTCCAAATGAATAGCTGCCTGATCTTTAGATTAAAAAACTGCTGCTATGTCATTTCAGATGTTTCTTTTTTTCTTCCCCATCCTTATCACCTTTGTTTACATGGTAGATGTCACAAAACAGACAGCGGTGCTATGGTTACATAAATTGACTTTAGAAGTTCACGAGGACATTTGTCGGATCTCTTAGTGTCAATACGTTACTAGTATAAGGAGATGTCTTCTTTACTTTTCACATAGATGAATAGAATTTTAGATCTGGAATGGATCTTATTGGTTTTCTATTCCCATTCCTCTCTCATCCCCTGTGGAGAATAAACAGCCTCACTTTCCTTCCTCTTGGTGGTAGGTGAGGCCGCTCCAGGCCTCCCACCCTACAGAGTGGACACAGCTGCTCTCACTAGCTGAATGAACAGGGAATCTCCAACTATAATTCTAAGTAAGATGGAGGACCTCTAGGCCTTATCATCTACCCTGCCCCTGCATGCTAAGGTCCTTCAGGCCTTACAATCTGCCAGGCCGCTACACCATTCCACATGGACTTTGCCGTTTGACCTGCTAATATACCCAAAAGAGCCCTGGATCTTTCCATTCCCTCTCCAGCCGAACTTTCTCATATGTGTTGTTTCCCCCAATTAGACTGTGCATGCATGAGTGCAGGGCCTCTATTTGTATCCTCCATTGCTTGGCACATAGTAAGTGCTTAATAAATACTTTTTCATTCATTCACATGTTTTAATCTTGCAAATATGGTTGTGAGAATGAAACATCTTCTTAATTTAATGTGATCCACTCAGTGCCTATCACAAAAACTGACCCTAGATTCTTCCTTTGTTCCACCAATTTTTATACCTACCCAGGTTCCTGAGGCAGAAAAATTCTGACTAGTGTCACCAAAGCAGACCCCAATTCCAATTCCAACATTCCTATCAACATAGACAGACCCTAGTTCTTATCTCTTCAACTTTAGGACCATGCAGTTTGAGTACCCATAAGAAAGAGATAGACTACCTTCGGGCTCCCTCTCTTACTTGGGAGTCTCTTTCAACCCCACTTACCTTGTCTTCAGCTTGTTTGCCCCTGGAACCTTGCAATGAATCCTTCGCAGAATCGCTACTATCACTACTACCTCTGAGCATTAGATAGTACCTATAACTCTACAAGTAGTATAGCAAGCGGATAGATTGCAAGCCTTGGAGTCGAGAGGAGCTGAGTTCAGGTCCTGTCTTGGACACATAACGGTTGTGTGACCAGAAGCAAGTCAGAGGTCCTCCTAGTGACAGAGCCTACTATCTAAGACTGTTACAAATGAGTTGTTCACCTCCATTGGTAGAAGGAATTTCCTACATGGTGGAAACAAGTCTATATCTCCCCCCCTCCAAAAAAATATATATATATCTATGTATGCTATCCAACTACTATTATGGGAAGGCAGGCACTTCTAGCCCCCAAATCTGAGGCTTAAAAGAAAACAGTGAGCCAAGAGGAAATAGAGGGGACTGGAAAATGTTAGAGCCTTTGTCTATCCTGGCTAGTCTGCTCTGAGAACATTTTATGTGACAGAGAGAATGTAAAGTTTGTATTCACAGGAACTAAATACTAGTTCTACTACTCACTTCCTACATATACTTGAGCAAGTCAGCTAACCTCTCTGGGCCTCAATTTCCTTATCTGTATGATGTGAACATTGGGCTAGGGGCTTCTGGGGTCCTGTTTAGGACCCTAAATCTATCATCCTGTGAGGACAGTGGGTCATTGAGGGATTCCCATTGCAATTTCTCTGATGGATATTCATCCAGGCTTTGCTAAAAAATCTCTACCTACAAGAAACCTGCTATCTGCCCAGGCTGCCCATTACCCTTTGGGCAGCTCTAATCATTAAGAAATCTTTCTTAACATAAGGTCAAGCTGAAATCTAATTGTCTCAAACGTTTACCCACCCCTTCTGGTTCTACTTCCTGAGGCCAAAGGAACAAGTCACCAATTGTTTTGCTTGATTATGCATATTGTTACAAGGTTTTTTCTCCTTTTTTTTTATCCCAATGGGAGGGAGAGAAAACTAGTGCTTGTTAATTGGGGGAAAAAAGTAAAATTAAATAAAATTTTTTGAAAAGATATTCAGCTCACAGGATCACTAGAGACCTCAGAAAGCCATCTAAGACTACCTTTTCATTTTACAAATGAGGAACCTGAGGTCCATGGAGATTAAGGGATATGCTTAATGTCCCACAGACAGTAGTCATAAAAGATGAGATTTTTTAATCCAGGATTTCTGATACTAGATCCAGCAATCTTTTTACAATTCCATACTATTTTGAAGACAGTTATTATATACTGCCTGGCTTCTCTCCTACAGACTGAACATCCCCATTTCCTTCAAACAATCTTCAAATGACAGTTTCCCCTCCTTATCTGGGTTGCCTCCCTGTGAACATCCTCCATCTTGTCAATGTCTTTCCAAAAGGCACTGCCTGGAAACAGTAGTCCAGATATGGTCTGAACAGTGGTACTGCCACGTACCTTGTCCTATAAACTATCCTTCTATGAATGCAACCTAAGAGCATGAGGCAGAGTAGCTAAGTAAATGGAAAGCCAATTTCTTCCCTGGGAGGTCTTTACACAGTGAACTCACGGGGAGGGCCAAGCAACAACAACCAGAAATCAAGTCGGTCTTTTTAGTGACCATATTGCACTTGTCCAGCCCTTAGTACTTTCCTAGGAGCTTCAAGAAATAGCTGGCCAAATCCCCTATTATTATTTTCTCAGTAGTTAAATAAATGAGAATGCTAAGCAAGCTGACTTTGGCTTCCTTTGAGATAAAGCTGACTTAAAATTCCTTGGTAAGGATCCAAAGGAGCCAGGGCTTTAATCTTTGGCTCAAGGTGGGGGAAAGGAACTGTGGGAAGAGGTGTGGCTAGGTGGAAAGAGCATCAGACTGGGAGGCAGGCTTAGTTTCTAATCCAGCCTCCTACGCTAACTAACCTGCCTTCGGCAAGTCCCTTCACTTCTCTCTGACTCACTTATGTATAAAATGATGGCTTTGGACAAGAATAATAGGATTGTGCAGTTGGAAGCGGGGTCAGACATTATCTTGAAATGGTGGGCCGGTAGACATGATCCATCAGGATAGCAGAGCCCCAGGGAGGAAGTTCCAGAGGTGAAAGAATTGAAACCTCCAGGATGTGGTCTCTACCAGTTATAAACACTTCTCAAATAGCCATATAGTAATCATCCCTATGAATTAAACATGCATAAATACCTCTAGACCATGTAGAGTTTCAAACAACCCCCAGAAGAGGAACAATAATGTTCTTTCTTTGATCAAAGTGAACAACGTCTGACATGTAGGGGGAAGCTACAAAGCTTAGGAAGGCCTAGAGATGTATCACCAAAAAGAATGGAAGACACAGTCCGTGAAGAATGAATATTGGGGCCCATTGAAAGATCAATGAAGAGATGTATGGGGGTGGGGGGCAGAAGGGAGGATTGTGGATTGAAAAATATGTCCAATAAAGGACTGCACATGAAAAGCAGAATGATAAAGATCTTCAGGGAAATGAATCACTGGAAAAGATGATCTAGTCACTTAGGCAGAGTAAGACAATTAATAATTAATGTTACTTGCATGTAAAGACAATCAAACTGTCTGTCCTTGGGCCACACAGGAATTCTTGGAGTGGCATAAGCTGAAACTTCACATTCCAGCTGTCAGTTTGAGCCTCCATAAATAACAGGACAAACGGGATGAATTAGCACCATCTCAGCCCATACAGGCTGCCCACACTCTGCTCTGAAAGTCTCAGATGTCCTTCTGCTGCTGACCTTATAATAGTATTACATATAATGTAGATATTATATTATAATATAATATGCTGACCTTATAATAAGGAAGTGGCAATTTAGAGTTGGCCTTGCCTTCTCAGTCCCGAGAGAGGAAAGGAGAAACTCATATGTTCTATCCTATGGCTCAAATTTTAGTCTTGAATGCTTTTCCTCTAGGGGAGGCCAGCAGGTGTCATAGGAAAAAGCCTAGATTAGGAATCAAGAGATTTGGGTTCTAGTTTTAGCTCTCCTCTGAAATAGCTATTTGACCTTGGAAAAATCAATACCTCTCTGGGCTTCAGCTTACCCTTCTTGTATAGCTTGTAAGATCATAGGATCACAGATCAAGAGATGAAAGGACCCTCAGAAGCCATCTGGTCCTACCCCACCTCCCCTATTTTACAGGTGAGAAAAGTGAGGCCCAGAAAAGTAAAATTACTTTCTCAAGGTCATATAATTAAGTATCAGTGATAGGATGGTAGAACTTGTTTTAAGATCGCAACCAGCCGTCCTTAAGATCAAATTGCCAGAAACAGGTGAACTACATCTTTAGGGATTGAGAAGACTGGCAGGGGTAGCTATTGAGCTGTTCACTGTTAATGATCTTTGAAAGACCATAAAGAAAGGGAGAGATGCTAAAGAACCAGAGGTGTCAAAGGTCAAATGGGTGAATTTTTTTTTTTAAGAAGAAAGTGAAGTCTTTAAACTGAGACTAATGAGCTTGACTTTGATTTCTGACCAAATTCTAGGCACTACACTGGCCCCAATTACTTTTTTAGTTGATGTGTCTGCCAAATGTTCTCATCTCTACTCTCTTTCTTTAATGTGTTTTTCACATCTTCGGAGCTATTTCTAAAACATTGCTCTCAGTGTTGACATGAAAAGAGAAAGTACATAGAGAGGACTGGGCACCTATTTATTGAGGAATTTGGGACCTCCTAAGTCCTTTCAGGTGTTGCACTGGTGCCTCCTTAGACCTAACAGATGTGTTTCTAAAAAAGCTGGGCATAAAGGGGCAGCCAGGTGGCGAAGTGGATTAGAGCACCAGCCCTGAAGTCAGGTAGGACCTGAGTTCAAATCCAACCTCAGACCAAACACTTGACACTTACTATCTGTGTGACCCTGGGCAAATCACTTAACCCCTAATTGCTTAAAAAAAAAACAGAACAAACAAAACTGTGTATACGCAAGTTTTTATCAATTAAGTCACTTTAAATGCCCTCTAAGGAACTTTTTCTTTAAAGAAATCCTATTTGCAAAATTAAAAAAAAAAAAACACCTCACCATTTCTTAATTCAATTCAATTTAGCAAATGCTTATTAAGCACTTATTTTATGTAAAGTGCTATGTATATCTTATATAAAAATAGATTTTTGTCAATTGAGTTTGCTTAAAACAAAACAAAACTCATATATGGGACTTGCAGCAGCTAGAAAACAATTAAATGGAATTAATTATTTGGAATTTCTAAATCCCAAAGAATCAGAGGATCTCAGATTTAGAAAGGATATCAGAGGCTACCACCACCATCACCATCACCATCACCACTACCACCACCACCACCACCATCATCATCATCACCATCATCATCATCATCATCACCATCATCATCATCACCATCATCATCATCACCATCATCACCATCATCATCATCATCATCACCATCATCATCATCATCATTTTAGCATTTACATAATGCTTTAAGGTTTGCAAAGCACCTTACATGTTATTTCATTTTATCTAATCCAACTCATCATTGAATTCTCCCTTGAATATACTTGACAAGTGGTCATCCAGTCTGCTGGAAGACCTCTAGTGAGGGAGAACCCACCACCTCCTAAAGCAGCAAGCTGCCCATCCCACCTTGGGACAGCTCTTATTTTTAGGAAGTGATACCACATATTAAAAATGAATTGGCCTCTCTGCAACTTCTGCCCATTGCCTTCTGGGGCCATGGGGAATAAATCTGATCTTTCTTCTACATGAGAGCCCTTCAAAGAGCTAAGGAGAGCCATCGTGTCCCGCCATGTTCCCTTCTTCATGAAATATTTAATATCTGAAGTTCCTTCAACTAATGACCTTTTAGCATGATTTCAAGGCTCTTCACCGATGTGGTCCTCTTCATCTAGATGCTCTCCAACTTTCCAACAGTTCTTCCTGAAATACGGTGCCTAGAACTGAACACAAAGCTTCAAGTGTGGTCTGACCTGGGTGACATACAGGGAAATCACCACTTCTTCGCTGCTGGACTATCAGTGCCTCTCTTAATGCAACTTAAGATCATGTTACCTTTTTTGAGTGCTACATCACAATGCACATATGGTGAATTTTTAGTTTGCTGAAAGAAGCAAAGGGTATAATGAGAGATGAAAGTGATGTAAAAACAAAAGATATCAATAAAAAGGAAATTTAAAACAAATATGAAAAATTAGAAATTTCTCACACAAGAAAGGAAACATCTTAGTCCATTGGACTATTAGCACAAATTAGTTTAACAGAATTAAGAACTTGCAGGGGATCTTCAGGGCAAGTGAATTTTCCTGCAAGAAGAAGACCTATTAAGGGCAGCTAAGTGACTCTTCAGATAGAATTATGGACTTGGAGACAGGAAGACCTGAGTTTAAATCTTGCCTCAGTCACTCTCTTAGCCTCAGTTTCCTTGTTTATAAATTGGAGATAATAATAGCACCTACCTGACTGGGTTGTTGAGAAGGTATTTGCTCTTTGCAAACTTTAAAACAACATCACTGGCAGCATGGGGCCATTGGGCACTTGGGGAGGTGTTGGGCCATCTGGGCTTTGCAGTTTTGCCTAGATTTGGCCTGGGGTCACAATTTTTTCTTAAAGTTTGCCAATACCTAAACAAATGAATTGAAAAAGACAAATTTCTGTGTTTTCAAAGTATGAAGAGGGAAATCAGTGAGCAAAACAGTCAAGTGAAGAAACTCCCAGCTGAGTTCAATGAACCCCACAGGCTGTAATGAATAGCTCCCAGGGTCTGCTAGCAGTGCAGTCAGGTGCAAGGCCTGTAGTGAGCTGAGAAATGAGTTGGTGACAAGCAAGATGACTTGGGGTCAATGTGTGCAGCTTTATAGTAGGAGGGATGGAGGCCTACTACACTTACCAGAGGAGAGATTAATTTCCCAAGTGGAAGCCCACTCAGAGTTGAAAAAATGGAAAACGACCTAATGCCTTTAATCTCTGCTGAGTTTGGCTAGTGTCCAGTGAATGCTCGCAGGCTCAGCAGAAAAGCTATCTAAATAGGAAGATGGAGCCTCAAACAAACTTTGTGGGAGCAAAGCCCTATGATTCTCAGCCTAATTTGGTATGATTAGAGTGGTAACCAGTGTTGATTCACCAGAAATCCCTGGAAAAGGACTGAGGAAAAAGGCAGGAATTTGGCTTGAGGGTGACTCCTCCTTTGGGATAAAAGGAAAGAAATCCCATGGGATGGCACAGGCAGCTAGCAGTGAGCCACACTGCATGAGGAGTCAGGGTAGGTCCAACAAGAATTGGGCAATTGGCCTAATGAGAATTTTACTTTCTCTGACTCTTGATTGGCTTTGCTTTCTGTTGAATTATTCATGGAAATCAATATTGGGGGAGTGTTGTAGAAAGGACCTGCCTTTGAGACCTGGCTCTGACACTTCCTAGGTGTGTGATCTTGAACACAGCCCTCTCTTTTCTCATCCATACTTAGCGGATCGATTAATTATAGAATGCGAGGAAAAATAATTCCAAGTAGAGATTGTTTGATTTGTCGTATTTTTTTTCCTAGAACCTAGCACAAAGTCGCAACCTAATGTTTGTTGATTGATTACTTGAGCTTATTGTGAGGGAAACACATTCTAAATATTATGAGCTCTTAATTGGGAGAAGAGGATTTAGAAATAGGCAGATGTTTGTATTTTTCAAGCTAGAGATGAAGCCCCTAGGGGATAACCAGGAAAGTTTGGGGAAGGAGGAGGAAGACTATGGTTTTGCTCAATGGGGGTAAAGGCTTTGCCAAATTTAGAGATCAAATTAAATCTTTGCAAAGCTGGTCCAGGTATGCAGCACTAGCTCTGTAGTTTTGTATTTATGTGGTAGGTCCTTCTTTGGCAGATTTTCTATTATGTACAAATGATTTTTGAGGACGATCTCAAAATCACTTCACCTTTCTATGACAAATGGAAACGCAAATAAAATCATCTAACTCAACTTCTTTCTTTTGTACGTGAGGCCCAGAGAAGTTGTATGACTTACCCAAGATCACACAGAGAGTGAGAGACAGTGTGGTATTATCAAAAGAGCACTGGATCTGCAGTCAGAGAACCTGGGTTCAAATCCTACTCCTGTCACTCCCTCTGTGACTTTGAATAAATTACAAAACCTCTAGTCAGAGAAAAGAGATCTCTTGTGTAGCACTAACCTTGGGGATTTCCTTGGTGGGTGAACCCAGTTCAAGAATTTGGAGAGCTAGCTTTCTCTAGAGGAGGATATTCTAAACCATGAACTTCTTGAAGAAAGGACCTCCAATATGGCCTCCAATTCTGGAGGGGCAGTAAAGGTGCACTTGTGACTTGAGCAAATGGCATGGACCTTGCCACCCGCCTCCAAACATTAGAGCCAGTGATTCAGATATTGTGGGTACAATGGGAAGGAGTGTTACTTGTTTAGCAGCCCCAGAATATGGTTGCCTTTTGGGAAACTTTGTGGGCTATCTGAATATTTTATGTGTTTTCTGATTCTACTTATGAGCTTCTGTGAATCTGTTGAGTGCCTTATGTGTTTTCTGCATCTGTGAATACTTAGACTGCCTTATGCATTTTCTATATCTGTTCATAGGATCTTATGAGTTTTGGTCATCCTCTTCATTATTTTGGGGTTAAAATAAACAGCTATCCTATTTAATATTCATTTATTACCTTGGGTGCTTGAATAGGAATTGGTGACTCTCTATTACCATTTGAGAAAATCTAGATATGAATTACAAATAAACTGCATTTGGAGATTTTCTTGAGGTTAACCCCAGGTAGGAGTTTTCAACCAAAGAAAGAATATGAACTTTCTTGGACCAGCTTCTAAGATTAAACCTGGTCTACATAATTCCAATATGAACCCTGGACCATGGGTTACACAGATATATGAGATCTTAGATTTAAAACTAAAATGAACTCGCCCCCTCATTTTACAGAGCTAAAGTATAAAGGGGTTAACTGACTTGTTATTTGGGTAGTAAATGGCAGAGATAGGATTTGAATTCAGGCGAATCCAAACCTAGTGCTCTTTCCACTGTACCATGTTGTCCCCTGCATGAGGGCTACTATAATGAATCTTGCTCAGATCAGTCAGTCAGTAGTCAGTCAATAAACATTTACTAAGTGCCAGGTACTGTGCTAAGTACTGGGGATATAACAAGAGGCAAAAGACAGTCCCTGCCCTCAAGGATCCTACAATCTAATGGGGAAAGACAACATACAAAAAAGGAAGCTAAAAGGGGGTAAAGGAAGGTACCTGCCACAGAGGCATGATGAAGAATCCAAAGGAATGGAAGCAGGTGGGAAATGAGGAGATAGCTGACCTGGGGACCATCCTTAAATGGAGGTTATGGGAGGAGCTCTTTGCCTGACCTTCCAATCAAAGAGGCAGAAAGTACTGAGAGTACTGATGATCCCCAAGAGAGATGTGACCTTGCAGGATGAGGAGGTTCCCAGGGGCATGATGGGAAAGTCCAAAGGACTGCAGTCAGGTGGAAAATCAAGAGTCAGCTAATAGTGAAATCAGCTCCCTCATTTCATGGTCAAGGAACTGGGGCGGGGAGGGGGGGGAGGAGATGTTCTTCAATCCCACTGCTAATATTCTCTCCATATCCTTTCCTTTTCCAAGCTGTCCTACTCAGTTCTTTCTCCTGTGAATGTTTCTACCCCCTTTACCTCTAATGAACTTTTGCATCAATTTTTCATTTTACTTATTCATGGGACTCTCTTTTCTGCCTACATAAGTTCCCTGAGAGCAGGACTCATGTCTTATTCATCTTTGAACCCCTTCCAGCATCTGACATAGTTCTTTGCATGTGTAGCACCCAACTGCTACAATCCATAGCCCAGGTCTTAGAATTTGTTTGGGTTCATCCTCTATTCCAAACCATTCCTTATAAGTCCTCATTTTCCTGTGAACTTTCCAACAGCCAGCTAATCAGGTGATTGAGGCAGTTAGGTAGAACAGTGGATTTAGCACTGGGTCTGGAATCAGGAAGACCATAGTTCAAACCTGGCCTTTCTAGATGAGTGATCTTAGGCAAGTTACTTAACCTCTGTCTGCCTCAGGTTCCTTAACTGTAAAATGGGGATTATAAAAGCACCTTGTTTCCCAGGATTATTGTGAAGATCAAATGAGATAATATTGGCAAAGCAGTCTGGCATATAGTAGGTGCTATATAAATGCTAGTTATCATCATCATTACTATTATACCATAGGTCATTTACTTAAAATAGATTGCCAAGTAAACCAAAATGGATTATGCAGAAAGCACTTCCATCACTTATTCCTCAAAACTACCTCTTATTGTAGTCCATTTCTCTAGATCTTAGACTGGCAGATCAGCACAGGGTAAACCAGATGAATCTGGGCCAATATTTAGCAGAAACATAATTTTAACTCAGGGCTTTCCTAAGAAATTGGTTCTCTCTGAAGATAGGCACTATTCCATGTTGCCTATAGGTATCATTAGCCCCAATTTACAGATAGGGAAACTGAGACTGTGAATGGTTAAGTAATTTGCACATGGTCAGACAGCTGGTATGTGCGGCATGATTCAAACACAAGTCTTCTGAATCTAAGGAATGTCACTGATTCTTACATATGTATCAGATCACAAAAGTGGTGAGCCTAAGATTCCTGCTGTGAAATATAAGGTGTATACAAATGAAACTTGCTTATTTAAAACACTATCATTTCCTTAAGGTCCTACTAATGGCTTCATGGAAAGCTAAGTATCTTAGCTGTCATATTATATGAAATTAGTCTTCATACTAATGTCAAAAAAGTATTATATACTACTATATTAACCCTTCTTTGTCAACATAAGGAGAGGGGGGGAGGAAACAAGCAATTATTAAGTGCCTACTGTGTGCCAGGCACTGTGCTAAACACTTTAAAAATATTATCTTCACAACCTTGAAAGGTAAGGGCAATTATTATCCCCATTTTACTTTTTTTATTTTTATTTTTTTTTTGTTAATTTATTTTGATTTATCAATAATCACTTCCATATGTTTTTGAGTTTAAAATTTTTCTCCCCCCTGGATTCTTTCTTAGAATAACGTTTTTGATATTAATTTACTTTGATTTATCAATAATCACTTCCATACGCTTTTGAATTTAAATTTTTTTCTCCCGCTTCCTCCCCACCACGCTCCCCAAGGCAGCACACAATCTGATATAGGCTATACATTTACTTTCCTATTAAGCATATTTTCACATTAGTGATTTTGTAAGTAAAAATTAAAACCAATAGGAGGAACCACCAGAAAGAGGAAACAAAACTCAACAGAAGAGAAAACAAATAGCAATTCAACTTCCATAGTTCTTTCTTTGGATGTGGATAGCATTTTCCATCACAAGGCCTCTGGAGATGTCTTAGATCCTTGTATTGCCGGGAAGGGTTAAGTTTATCAATATTAGTCATCACACAACGTGGCTGTTATTGTGTACAATGTTCTCTTGGTTCTGCTCACTTCATTCAGCATCAGACCATACAAGTCTTTCAAGGTTTTTCTAAAGTCAGCCTGTTCATCATTTCTTATAGCACAATAGTATTCCATCACATTCATATACCACAACTTGCTCAGCCATTCCCCAATTGATGGGCATCCTCTCAATTTCCAATTCTTTGCCACCACAAAAAGAGTTGCTATGAATATTTTTGTACATGTGGGTCCTTTTCCCGTTTGTGTGATCTCTTTGGGATATAGCCCTAGAAGTGCTATTGCTGGGTCAAAGGGTATGCACATTTTTATAGCCCTTTGAGCATAGTTTCAAATTGTTCTCCAAAATGGTTGGATCATTTCACAACTCCACCAACAATGCATTAGTGTTCCAATTTTCCCACATCTTCTCCAACATTTATCATTTTCCTGTTTTGTCATGTTGGCCAATCTGATAGGTGTGATGTGGTACCTCAGAGTTGTTTTGATTTGCATTTCTCTAATCAATAGTGATTTAGAGCATTTTTTCATATGACTATAGATGGCTTTAATTTCTTTATCTGAGAACTGTCTGTTCATATCCTTTGACCATTTATCATTTGGGGAATGGCTTGTATTCTTATAAATTTGACTTAATTCTCTATAAATTTTAGAAATGAGGCCCTTATCAGAGAGACTGGTTGTAAACATTTTTTCCCAATTTTCTACCTTCCTTCTAATCTTAGTTGCATTGGCTTTGTTTGTGCAAAAACTTTTCAATTTAATGTAATCAAAATTATCTATTTTGCTTTTCGTAATGTTCTCTATCTCCTGTTTGGTCATGAATTCTTCTGTTCTCCATAGATCTGACAGGTAAACTACTCCTTGCTCTCCCAGTTTGCTTATAGTATCAGCCTTTATATCTAAATCATGTACCCATTTTGACTTTATTTTGGTATATGGTGTGAGATTTTGGTCTATGCCTAGTTTCTGCCATACTCTTTTCCAGTTTTCCCAGCAGTTTTTTTTAAAGAGTGGGTTCTTATCCCAGAAGTTGGGGTCTTTGGGTTTATCAAATAATAGATTACTATAGTCATTGACTACTGTGTCTTGCATATTTAACCTATTCCACTGATCCACCACTCTATTTCTTAGCCAGTACCAAGCAGTTTTGATGATTGCTGCTTTATAGTACAATTTGAGATCTGGAATGGCTAGGCCACCTTCCTCTGCATTTCTTTTCATTAGTTCTCTTGATATTCTGGACCTTTTGTTCTTCCAAATGAATCTTGTTATTATTTTTTCTAACTCTATAAAATAATTTTTTGGTAGTTTGATTGGTATGGCACTGAATAAGTAAATTAGCTTAGGTAAGAATTGTCATTTTTATTTTATTAGCTTGGCCTACCCATGAGCAACTGGTGTTTTTCCAATTATTTAGACCTGACTTTATTTGCTTGAAAAGTTTTTGTAATTGTGTTCATAGAGTTCCTGGGTTTGTTTTGGGAGGTAGACTCCTTAATATTTTATAATGTCTACAGTAAGTTTAAATGGAATTGCTCTATCTCTTGCTGTTGGGCTTTGTTGGTAATATATAGAAATGCTGATGATTTATGTGGGTTTATTTTATAGCCTGCAACTTTGCTAAAGTTGTTTATTATTTCAAGTAGTTTTTTATTTGATTCTCTAAGTATAACATCATGTCATCTGCAAAGAGTGATAGCTTTGTTTCTTCTTTGCCTATTCTAATACCTTCAATGTCTTTTTCTTCTCTTATTGCTAAAGCTAACATTTCCAGTACGATGTTGAATAACAGTGGTGATAATGGACATCCTTGTTTCACCCCTGATCTTATTGGAAATGCTTCTAGCTTGTCCCTATTACATATTATGCTTGCTGAAGGTTTTAGATAGATGCTATTTATTATTTTAAGGAAGACTCCATTTATACCTATGCTCTCTAGTGTTTTTAATAGGAATGGGTGTTATATTTTGTCAAAAGCTTTTTCTGCATCTATTGAGATGATCATGTGGTTTCATTAGTTTTGGTGTTGATATGATGAATTATGCTGATAGTTTTCCTTATATTGAACCAGCCCTGCATTCCTGGTATAAATCCTACCTGGTCATAGTGTATTATTCTTGTGATAAGTTGCTGCAATCTATTTGCTAATATCGTGTTTAAAATTTTTGCATCTATATTCATTACAGAAATTGGTCTATAATTTTCGGTTTAGGTATCAGCACCATATTTGTATCATAAAAAGAATTTGGAAAAAAAAAGTTAAAGGGGCAGCTAGGTGGTGCAGTGTATAGAGCACCGGCCCTGAAGTCAGGAGGACCTGAGTTCAAATCTGACCTCAGACCAAACATTTGACACTAGCTGTGTGACCCTGGGCAAGTCACCTAACCCCAATTGCCTAAAAAAAAAAAGTTAAAAGAATTTGGTAAAACTCCTTCTTCGTCTATTGTCAAATTTGTTGGCATATAGTTGGGCAAAATAATTCCTAATTGTTGTTTTAATTTCCTCTTCCTTGGTGGTAGCTTCACTCTTTTCATTCCTGATACTAGTAATTTGGTTTTCTTCTTTCTTTTTTTTAATTAGATTAACCAAAGGTTTATCTATTTCATTGTTTTTTTTCATAAAACCAGCTCTTAGTTTTATTTATTAGTTCAATAGTTTTCTTAATTTCAATTTTATTAACTTTTCCTCTGGTTTTCAATATTGTTAATATGGTGTTTAATTGAGGATTTTTAATTTGCCCTTTTTCTAGTTTTTTTTAGTTGTATGCCCAATTCATTGATCTCCTCTTTTTCTATTTTATTTATGTAAGCATGTAGAGAAACAAAACTTCCCCTAAGAACTGCTTTGCTGCATCCCATAAGTTTTGGTATGTTGTCTCATTATTGTCATTCTCTTGAATGAAATTATTGTTTCTATGATTTGTTGTTTGATCCAATCATTTTTTAGGATTAGATTATTTAGTTTCCAATTATTTTTTAGTCTATCTTTCCATGGCCCTTTATTCATATAATTTTTATTGCATCATGATCTGAAAAGGATGCATTTAATATTTCTGCCTTTCTGCATTGGATTGTGAGGTTTTTATGCCCTAGTACATGGTCAATTTTTGTGTATGTGCCATGTACCACTGAGAAAAAAGTATGTTCCTTTCTATCCCCATTCAGTTTTCTCCAGAGGTCTATTATACCTAACTTTTCTAATGTTCTATTCACCTCCTTAACTTCTTTCTTGTTTATTTTGTGGTTAGATTTATCTAGTTCAGAGAGGGGGAGGTTGAGGTCCCCCACTAGTATAGTTTTGCTGTCTATTTCTTCCTGTAACTCCCTGAACTTCTCCTCTAAGAATCTGGATGCTATACCATTTGGTGCATATGTGTTTAGTAACGATATCGCTTCATTGTTTATGGTGCCTTTTAGCAGGATGTAGTTTCCTTCCTTATCTCTTTTGATAAGATCTATTTTTGCTTTTGCTTTGTCTGAGATCAGGGTTGCTACCCCTGCTTTTTTTTACTTCAGCTGAAGCATAATATATTTTGCTCCAGTCTTTTACCTTTACCCTGTATGTGTCACTCTTTTTCAAATGTGTTTCCTGTAAACAACATATTGTAGGATTATGGTTTTTAACCCATTCTGCTATATGCTTCCGTTTTATGGGAGAGTTCATCCCATTCACATTCACAGTTATGATTACTATCTGTGTCTTTTTCTCCATCCTTTTTTCCCTGTTTATGCTTTTCTTTCTCCTTTCTCCTTCCCCCCCCAGAGTTTTGCTTTTGACCACCGCCTCCTTCAGTCCCACCTCCCTTCTACTATCCCTTTCCCTTTTCTTCCCCTTTACCCTTATTGCTTCTTCCCTCCCTTCTATCCCCCCTCCCTTTTCTTTCCCCTTTTGCCTCCTATTGCCTACAGTGCAAGTTAGATTTCTATACCTAAGTGATCATGTTATTCCCTTCTTGAGCCAAATCTGATGAGAGTAAGGTTCAAACAATGCTCATCCCCCTCCCTTCTTTACCTCTGCTCTAATAGGTTTTTGTTTCTTTTCCTGTAATGTAATTTACCCTTGTCTGCCTCCTCCTTTCTCAGTACATTTTCTTAGCTCAGACTAATCAGCTTACTTGGATCCATTTAACCCACTTGATTAGATTTTTTTTTATCATTACATCAAAGTCAACTTATATCCACCCCCTTTATGTATACTCCTTTAACATGGTATAATAACAATACAATTCTCAAGAGTTGCAAGTGTCATCTTCCCTTGTAGGGATGTAAACATTTTGCCCTTATTAACAACATATTGTATCTTTCTGTCCCATTTACCTTTTTATGTCTCTCTTGAATCTTGTAGTTGAAGATCAAATTTTTTGTTGAGCTCTGGTCTTTTTATCAGGAAGGTTTAGAAGCCCCCTATTTCATTGAATATCCATCTCCTTCCCTGAAAAATCATGCTCATTTTAGCTAGGTAGTTAATCCTTGGCTGCATTCCAAGCTCCTTTGCCTTATAGAATATCATGTTCCACACCCTATGGTCTTTTAATGTAGAGGCTGCGAGGTCCTCTGTAATCCTGACTGTGGTTCCATGATATTTAAATTGTTTCTTTCTGGCTGCTTGCAGTATTTTCTCTTTAATCTGTTAATTTTGGAATTTAGCTATTATATTCCTTGGCATTTTCAATTTGGGATCTCTTTCAGGCAGGGAGCAGTGGATTCTTTCTGTAGTTATTTTACCTTCTGGTTCTAGGACTTCAGGGCAGTTTTCCTTTATGATTTCCTGAAGGATATTGTCCAGGCTCTTTTTTTCATCATGATTTTCAGGTAGGCCAATAATTTTTAGATTGTCTCACCTGGATCGATTTTCCAGGTCAGTTGTTTTACCCATGAGGTATTTTACGTTTTCATCTATTTTTTCATTTTTTTGTTTCTGTTTGACTGATTCTTGCTCTCTCATAGAGTCATTAATTTCCATTTGTTCAATTCTAATTTTTAACATATTATTTTCTTCTGTTAGATTTTGTACTTTCTTCTCCAATTGGTCAATTGTATTTTTAAGGGATTTGTTTTCTTCAGTGTACTTTTTTTCCAATTGGTCAATTGTACTTTTTAAGGACTCCTCTACCTCTCTCATTTGACTTTTAAAATCCTTCTTGAGCTCTTTTAAGAAGGCTTTTTGGGCTTCAGAACAGTTCATATTCCCTTTTGATGTTGCAGATGTGGGTTTGATGACAATGTTGTCCTCTTTAGAATTTCTGTTTTGATCTTCACTCTTCTCATAATATGAATCTATCCTACATTTCTTTTTACTCATGGTGTTTCTTTATTCCCTGGCCTTTAAAGAGATTATGCTGTCCTGCTGGGGAGCAGAGGGCACTGACCCAAGCTTCTTGTGTTGGGAGCCTAGGTCTTGGTCACTGGTTTTGTGTGCTAGGATCTCTTATGTTTGCAATTGGAGGCTGTAGGGTTCTGGCAGCTTACCTGGTGTTGAGCTGGAATCAGCAAGGCTGGGACTTTCAGGCAAATCTAGGTTGCCTGCTTTTCCTTTCCTTTAGCTTTGTTCAGCTCCTTTTAGAAGGGTGCTGCAGGTTGTTTATCTGCCTGGGGCCCTTGCAGTGCTGCATCCCTTAGTTCTGTTGAGGCACTGGGAAACTCTTTTGCTGTAGAATGCCGAGGCACTAGAATCTCCTTTTGGTGTGCTACAGTGGGTCTTTCCACTAGCTGGCTGGGTGACTCCCAGTTCCATACTGCTCCGCTTCCCCCAGGGTAAGAGGGGCCTTTCCTGTTAATCCCTCTAGCTACCTGGGCTACTGCACTGCTGCCCCCTGTCTTTCTTCTGGTTCAGCTGTTCCAGGGTTTTTTCTGGGGTGATATTTTCTGGGTTTTCAGAGGTTGATAGGGGAGGGTGAGAGCCCCTACCTTTTTACTTCACCATCTTGGTTCCCAGAAGCAGAAGATCTATTATTATCCCCATTTTAAAGTTGAGGAAGATGAGGTAGACACCTGATGTTGAGGCATAACACACACACATACACACACACACACACCCCCTTACTCATGAGTGAATTTGGTTAGCACTGTCTGTATTTCTATGCTGAAATCAAAGCTTTTCTAGGACAAGGACCAATCTTTTTTTTTTTTTTTTTTCTAACGCTGACTCTCTATACACTTGGCAGTAGACTTGCTCTGACTGACCCTCAATCGGATCATATCCTACTGTTATGTGTATAGAGCAGGAAATTACCTCAGAGCCCACTGGATCCAACCTTCAGTCAGCATGACTCAGCTAAGCAGTGGCAAAAATCAGCAGAGACTCAGAAGGGTCAGTTCTGATCACAGCCCCACGAGTGGTTTTTTGGACAGTTGGGGCATCAACAATTCCTGGAATGAACCATTTTGCCACTAGATGCCTGACTCAGAACTATGGACACAGAAAGCATATTTAACAAAAGTGCATCATCATAAGCATGGGGCCAGTGACAAGTCACATCATCAATCATACTGCAACATTCTTTGCCTGACATTCTTGTCTCACACCTAAAGAGAAAAGGCATTTAAGGTGATGAGTGTTTAGCTTCTATTTTGATTCCAACTTGTGCTTGCTTGAAGTTTGAAATCTTTTCCCTATGTATGCTATTTTCAATGCTCCTGTATTGGACTTGCTCTCGAAGACTATTTAGTCATGAAGAGTGTAGCTAGATACAATGAGAAATTAAGTCAATAAAATGTCACTTTCACCTTCTGATTCTTATACAGGTCAGCTTCAGTACATTGTAGTCCACAAATTCAATTCAATAAACATTTTCGCAAGTGCTCAGTCAAATCAATAAGCATTTATTATTTTTAAATAAGTTTTTATTGCTATCTCTTGCTTTTTATATCACCACACCCATGTCCCTCCCCACCCCCAGCCATCCCGTATACAAACAGCATGTTTTATGACAAAAAAGGGGGGCGGGAATCAGCATAAGTTATTAACATATTTTAAAACTCTAGAAATATTTGTGGACCTTCCATCTCTGCAAAGTGGTGGGTTGGGAGTGTTTTCTCATATCTCTTCTTTCAAGTCATGCTTGTGTTGTGTAATTTTGCAGCACTTACTGTTGATGTACATGTGGTTGTTCTTTCCCTTTACATTGTTGCTATCATTGTATATATTATTTTCTTGGTTCTGCTTACTTCACTCTGCATCAGTTAATGTAGATCTTTCTATGTTTCTCTATATGTATCACATAAATAATTTCTTACAGCACAGAATATTCCATTACATTAATGTATTACAATTATAATTTGTTTAGTCATTCCTCAATTGATTCCAATTATTTGCTATAACAAAAAGTGCCCCCACCTGTCTTTGTGTATATGGGGACTTTCTTCTTATCAATTGCCTCCTTGGGGTATAAGACCAGCAATGGAATCTCTTGATCAACAAGTTATATACATTTTAGTCACTTAATTTGCATAATTCCATATTGCTTTCCAAAATGGTTGTAACAATTCACAGCTCCATCAACAATGTACCAGTGTGCTTATCTTCCCATAAATACTCCAACACTGACGATTTCCATCTTTTGTCATCTTTGACAATTTGCAGTATGATCTGAAACCTCAAGTTAACAAGCATTTACTAAAGGCCTACTATGTGCCAGGTACCATGCAAAGCACTGGGGATACAAGGCAAAAATTGTCCCTGACCTCAAGAAGCTTATAATCTGGGGGGGGGAAGGATGACAACATGCAATCAATTATATACAAATAAGATACATACAGAATACATTGCAGATAATTTTGGAGGCACTAACATTAAAGACTGAGATAGACTTCTTGCAGAAAATGGGATTTTAGCTCAGATTTGAATGAAACTGGGGAAATCTCTATATATGTGCAAGACACTATGATAGGTAGTAGGTACAGGAATAGGAATGGCACTTGTGATTTTATTGGTATGGGGAACTTCCAGATGAAGAAATTTCCTCTATCAATGTAGGTTGGAATTTTCTCTACAACTTAGAATTTCAAAGAGTTGCCTAAAGCATTGAGAGGTGCCACATGAACCTAAGTCTTTCTGGTTCCAAGGCCAGTTTTTTATCCACCACACCACACTGGTGATACAAAGACAAAACCCCTCTCAATTCCATTACTTTCTTTTTTATTAATTACTTCCTATTCATCATGTATATAGCTTGCTTTGTACATATTTGTTTGCATGTTGTCTCCCCATTAGACTATAAGTTTCTTGGAGGGCAAGGACTGTCTTTTGCCTTTTTTTGTATCCCTAGTGCTTGACATAGTGCATGGCTCGTAGTGAGCATTTAATAAATGTTTACTGATTGATTCTTGGATTTATTAAAGTCTTTGGTGCTAGTGCTCTCTCTCTCAAACTACCTCATATTTATTTTGTGTTTATTATATATGTGTACATATGTATATAGATATATATTCTGTATTTATACATATACCTATACATTCATGCATGTTATCTTCCCTGATAGACTATAAGCTCCTTAAGAGAAGAAATTTGGTTTTTTTTGCCTTTCTATACCCAGTACCTAGCACATAGTAGGTGCTTAATACTTCATTGATTAGTTGATTCTGAGAGCTGCATATGTATGTGTATGTATGTGTGTATTATAAGAAGTGGCTTTCTGGTCATTGACTACACACACACACAATCATACAGGTTGTTTTAGCTGATAGAATATAAGCTTCTTGAGAGAAGAAATTTTTTAAAAATCTGTCTTTTTGTATACCTAATGCCTAACACAGTGCCTGACACATAGTAGGTACTTGTTAAAAGCATGTTGATTGATTCTGAGGTATAGCTCATTCTCCAGAAAAATCCATAGATGGGGAAGAGATAAACATGGTGCTGAAACATTCTGGCTAAACTCCAATTAAGCCTGGTAGACTCATATGTCTCTCTTCTGGACATACCTTACAGGATAAACCATGAAACACTAGGCTTTTGAGTGATACTTACTCAAAGGTAAGAAATTCAAGGTCAACGATGTCTCTGTTGTTTTTGAGAGGGCTCAGGATCTGGGTGGATTTATCTTTGTCCAATAAACCATCTACCCAGCACAAGGAACAAATGGGACTCTGAAGAATAGCGTGGACAGGTTGTCAAGGAGTGCCAAGGAAAAGGAAGGCATGGGTCCTTCAAAGCTCCAAACATTATTTGTATTAATCACTGAACATGAGTTCACAAGGAACCCTTGTTAGCGGGAGCTCTGACCAAGGCTGATGGAGTCATTCCAACTTTCTGCTAAGCAACTTGAAATGAAAAGTTGCTTCAGGCATTTTGAGATGTCCTCCCAAGAGTTCAGCACTAGAGTACTGATAATCTTTTTTTTTTTTTTAATCAGCAGGCTGGCTCTAAATTTGGTCCGTTCCCAAGGGGAAAAAAAGTGAAATTAAGAAATTATTTCAAGAGCTCTAATCAGGAAATATCCCCTGCAGTGTGAAGGTGATTGCAAACTGGAATGCTCAGGAAATGGCACTACCTCCTACATAAAGCTTTTTCTGATCCAATAGTTGTTAGCATTTTCTTGTATTGTTTTGTTTTTTTGTTTGTTTTTACATTATTTTGACTACTTTGTATTTACATACCCATAGACCTGTTTTATCTCCTAATAGCATGTAAGAACTCTGAGGGCAGGGACTTTCATAAAATTTTAGCGATGGAATGGTTTAAAGATGGAAGGGATGTTGTAACTACCTCATTTTACAGTTGAGAAAAATAAGGACTGGAGAGAGGAAGTGATTTGCTCATGGTCCCACATGGAGTAAATGGACATAGCCAGTCATTGTTTTGTCTTTGTATCCCCAGCACTGTGTCTTATACACCATAGTTGCCTAATAAACGTTCATTGAATAGATTGACTTGTCTGAGACAAAAGGAGAAGTCTCACTTGGCGACTTATCCTAGGTATCTAGCACTGAGCTTACAGGATGATGCCTAAAATCCTTAAATGAAAACCCCATGTTTCACTTAACTTTCTGACTTTTGATGTGACTTTTATCTACAAAAGATCTGCTGGAGGATAGAGAGGATGAAGTAAATAGTAGCCCAAGGGGACAAAGTAGGTTGGGATGAATAAATGTAGAAAGGACCTTCCCTTTTCAGATGATCTTCATATACTCTGCATATACTTTATATGTATTTAGCTACTTGCATGTTTCCTCACCCATTAGAATATATTCTCCTTTGGAGAAGGATCTGGTTTGTTCTTTTGTTTGTTTTGTTTTGTTTTGCTTTTCTTTGTTCCCTCAGCATTCAGAACAGTGGCTGACATGTTGTTAATGTTCAGTTGTTTCAGTTGTGTCCAACTCTTAGTGTTCTCATTTGGGGTTTCCTTGGCAAACATACTAGAGTGGTTTACCATTTCCTTCTCTGGCCCATTTGACAGATGAGGAAACTAAGGCAAACAGGGTCAAGTGACTTGCCCAGGGTCATATAGCTAGTAAGTACCTGAGTATAGGTTTGAACTCAGGAAGATGAGTCTTCCTGACTCCAGGCCCAGTTCTCTATCCACTGCACCACCTAGCTGTCCTGGCTGGCATAGGAAGTGCTTAGTAAATTAAATGCTTTGTGACTAATTGACTTTAACAGATCATTGATTTTAATCCATCCCCCCAATTTGACAGATGAGGAGCCCGAGACCCAGGAAGGTTAGTAGCAGAGGTAGGATTTGAATTCTTGTCTTCTGGCGCCCAGGATAGCGCCTTTCCTACTCTGCCATACTGTAGCACTCTCAGTCTTGCCAGGATCCTGCCATTAAATGATGGGAGATCTTCGTAGGATCACATGGTATGCAAACAGCAGGAGAAAGGCTTGAGTCATACTTTAGAATTAGGGTTTGAGAGATACCCAGTTTTTCCGCATCCAAAACAGTGAATAGCAAAAGCACGAAGTCAGAGGGCCAGGTTTAATGGGGAAGAACTTTGTTAAGTGGTCTGTTCTATTCTAAATAGTACTTATTCATTGAAGAGACAGCCAACAGGAAAAGAGAAGAAGGAGACAGGGAAAGCCCAGCATCATTGAAATCACTGTTCAGGAAATCAAAGTCCATGTCGGTTAAAAAAAAAAAAAAAAAAGATAAGAAAAAAAAAGAAACCATAATTAAAGTCAGTGTCTATCTTTGGATTTAGTATAATCTATTCCCCTTTTTGTGAGATAAAAAAACCTATCTCTTCATTACCAAACTGTTGGTATAGCAAAGCACCATTAGAAACATCTGTCTGGCCCAAAGGCTATGTAGCAATCACAATATGTTTGGAAAAGAAAATTGGACAGGGGAAGGGGATGAACTTATGCAACCTGAGTTTCCAAAAGGAGAAGTTTGAGGCTGGTGAAGCCCTGAATTGCTCTGATATTTGAGTCCCTGTGAGTTGAATGAGAAACACTTGAATAACTGCGTATAAAATCCATTGGATTATTGGCACTTGATGCTGCTCCCTCAAATGGCAAAAATAACTTTCTCTTAAATTTTTTACCAGTCTATGAAAATATTTCCTTTTTGAAAATTCAACTTGTCATTTGTGTATTGTGATCAGAATAGTTACTAGGACAGGGTGATCTGAGCTTCGGACTATGGTGATGATCTTGGGGGAAGCCTGCATTGGAGACAAATCTCTTTATAGGTCATGGTCCTCCATCACTCCTTCCTCAACCTACCCCCTCCACAGCTGTGTGGAATGAGATTCCTCTCCGGGGGGTAGGTAGGAGCTAGACTCCAGTAGATGGGATGTACTTTCTCCTAATGTGAATGTTTTCTAGGGGCAAGTGTCTTCTGCCTCCACAGACTATATTCCCTCCCCACCACCAAAATACCCTTGCTTTTGCCCCAAGTACAAGAATTCTTAGTTTTGGTTCTGATTACATCAATCTTTTAAACAAGTGTGTGTGTGTGTGTGTGTGTGTGTGTGTGTGTGTGAGAGAGAGAGAGAGAGAGAGAGAGAGAAAGACAGAGAGAGAGAAAGACAGAGAGAGAGAAAGACAGAGAGAAGAAAGAGAGAGAGAGAGAGAGAGAGAGAGAGAGAGAGAGATGGGGGAAGCTGAGAAGTTATGAAGTTCTCCTTAAAAGCAGCAAATAAAATGAAAAAATGACACATTGTAACCTCAGCTACTTTGTGTTGGTTATACTCCAGTGCAACGTAACTTTGACATGAAAATCTGTCTATGGGCTCTCCATCTTAAAATGTGCTCTATTAATATGGATTATATTTCTCTGGCTTCCTTAAGTCTCAGCTCAGGAGGCCTTTCCTGGCTTCCCCAACCCTCCCACCAGGGCCTTCCCCTCTGAAATTACCTTGCATCTACCCTGCGATCATACTAATTGAGTTATGTATTTACATATTGCCTCTTCCATTACAATGTAAGCTTCTTGAGGGCAGGGACCCCATTTTTGCCTTTCGGTGTATCCCCAGTGCTTAGCACAGTGCCTGGCACATAGTAAGCACTTAATTGTTGTTGATTGCCCTTCATTTCTGAAAAAGACCAATAACATCACTTTTGAGTGATATCTTGATTTGCTTCTTATGAAACTGGATGTAAGTAAGGTGAAGTTGGACAAAGTCGTCATCCTTACTCTCTCTTCCAGAGTCATCGAAGTCCAGTGGCAAGACATATGTCTCTTGAAGATGACTAGAGATGGCCCAGGGATGCAGTGGATGACCTTGGCATCTTCGATGTCTGACCAAGCTCTAATAGCTACACAGCACCTGCTTCAGCCGCCTTCGTGGCTGTTGGAAAATATTGCTCTCATCTGCCTATTCCATGGGGAGAAGTCTACACATGATTGGGATGCATGGGGCATTCAGGGAAAACTAGCGCCTTTGGTGAAAGGGCTTGCTGACACCTACCTTTGCTGTCCACTTGTCACCCAACTCTAACCTGTGGCTCCAAGAAGCCACATGTGCAGCAGCCATACCCTAGGACCATTTAGGCAGATGGGCTAAACCAGGCTGAGGGTAACCCCCGGCCTCAAACCTGTTGGTGAGTTAGGAAGGCGCCTACCCAAGCACTTAATACATGCTTGTTGACTGATGGACTGGTGAAGCTTTCCATTCCTTTATATCATTAAGACTTTTCTGAGGAGCACTCAGTGAAACTTCACCACTCACCCTATCCTAATTACTTTGCTGAGTGCTGCTAATGGCCCATCAATCATGGTTTGGCAGAGAGACAGGTTGCTGGAGATGTAATTTCAATCCACTGCCACACTGACGCAGATGACAGTTGAGGAAAAGTCACTTCTGAGGGCAAATAGTTATAATCAATTAATCAATCAACAAATATTTATTAAGTGCCTACTCTAAACCAGCATTTTGCTGTCATGTTGAATACTTAACCTCCCCCACTAAAGCTGGACCAAATATAAAATTTTGATCATAAAGGATGAAGGGGATTCCCTCCATCTTTTGGGTCTTGAATTCCATAAGAATGTTGTCAATATCTCTACAACTTGGGCTAGTCAACCCAAAATGAGTTGATCATATCTAAATATAGCTAAAGGTAGGTAACACAGTGGATAGTATAAAGGACATGGGAGTCAGAAAGACTTGACTTCAAATACTACCTCAGATGCTTACTAGCTATGTGACCTTGGGCAAGTCACTTAACCCATCTATGCTTCAGTTTTTTTCATTTGCAAAGTGAGGGAGTTAGACTGCATGGCTTCTAAGGTCCCTTCCAGGTCTATAATCCAATGATCCCATAAATAGAGCTAACATTCTCCTTGGAGGCATAAACAGCGTAAGGAATTCTCTGCATAGAAGTGGAGGAGGGCAGGCTAGTTACTTCTGCAGATTTATGCTTAGAGAAATTTTCCACTCTGTCTTAGATTTGGGTAACTGAATGCTTTGTGTTAGCCACCCACTTCCAAGCTAAACACAGGAGTCTGACATTAACTTCAGGCAAAGAAACTGCCTTAAGGAGCCTTAATGTCAAACCAAACAAAAAAAAAAACTGCATTCAAAAATGTGTCGGCAAAAATCCCATGGTGTTGAGACCATAGTTTCTTTAAGGGGAACTCGGTGCATCTGAGTGACATTTAAAAGTTGGTCTTCTATCAGTCTATAGGTGGTATAGAAGAAATATAAACATTCTTCTCTAGTTTACCAACGAGGAACTTAAATCACAGAAGCTAAATGATTTGCCCTCTCACAGCATCACACAACAACCATGCGTATGGATTGGGGAATAAAGCTCCATCATGTCTTGTCATAGAATTTTCACCTCTATGTTTCTTTTTTCTCTACTCTTATTTCTCCTCCTCCTCCTCTTCCTCCCCCTCCCCATTTCTCTGTCTCTGTCTCTCTCCCCCAGCCCACCATAGGAGGGCTGTAAATACTTTATTCTCCCCTCTGTAATCCAACGTCCACATAGCTGCCAAACTAATATTACCAAAACACAAGTCTGACAAGGTCATGTTCTTGCTTAAAAAGCTCCAGTGGATCCCTACTGCCTCTAGGATCAAATGCAAATGTCTCTTTTTGGTGCTTGAAGTCTTTTATTGCTTGCTCCAAACTACCTTTCTGGCCTTATTATATGTTGCTTTCCTTCAAATGCTCTTCAGTCCAGCCAAACTGGCTTTCTGTTCCTCACACACAATCGTGCATGTCCTGACTCCACGCTTTTGTCATGGTGGTGCTCCATGCCTGGAATGAACCCCCTCCTCACCTCTGCCTCTGAGAATCCCTGGCTTCCTTCAAGGCTAAATTCAAGCATGTCCTTTCATTTAAATGCATTTAAAAATACTATTCTAAGAAGGAGTCCATAGCCTTCACCAGACGACCAAAGGGTTTCATAACACACAAAAAGTTAAGAACGGCTGTCTGAGCAGATGGTTAAGTTGTTGTGGCTGAAAAAAAAATGATCACTTTGGGGCCTACCTTCTGGAGATGGGCCTCTCTGAACTTAGCCAGGCTGGTCCTTGGATGACAGGCACATAGTCCTTTGCTGAGCCTGCACTCCAAGCTTGGGTCCCACTGGAGCAGCCTTCAAGAAACTATGATTATCTCCCTACCAGGATGAGGCTTTGGAGTAAGACTTTAATGGAGCAGATAGAAATGCTTATGGTATTTGCTAGTCTACTTCATGAACATTGCAGAATATAACCAACTCACAATTCCCTTACAGGGAACATGAAAAATGAAAATAAGGGAAAATACCTGACAAACCAACAATTTTCATTTTAGCCACTTATTTCAACTTTTTCCCTTAAACTCTCCCACAAGCTGTAAGCAAGATGCAGAAAAAACTGATGAGAGTTTCAGTATTTCTCCCTCCCTCCTTGGGTTCAATGTCTGGTGGAAAAGCTAATGAGCAATGAAAACACCAAAAGGCTGGCTTCAGGAAGGGAAGGAGGGGGAGAAGCAAAGAACTCATTCAGAGCATTCTCCAAAAGAAGAATTAGCTCTCGAAGTCCAGTTACACTCCACACATAGTTGGTGCTTAAGAAATGTTTGGTGAATTGAATTCTCCTTTGGTTAGTTGGCTGGCGAACAAGACAGTTGGAAGCTAACAGGAAGGGGTGTGAGAGAGAATTGTTAAATTTTCAATGTGAGCATTAACACTTGATTCATTATTTTACTGATTGTCTAGACTTAAAGTGATGCAGAAAATTATACACACACACACATATACACACATATGACAGTTTGTTAAACATTTACCAGCACACCCCTGCTGACATAGAATCTCAAGACATTTTTTTCAGGAAGTGGAATGTGAACCATTTTTGTTCATGAAATCCAGCAGAGCCAAAATTATAGAAAACGATCAGCCGTGAGCTTGTAGTAAGGGAATGTTTCCTCTAGAGGACTCCTTTGGACACTTTACTAGCCTTGTAACCTTGGACAAATCACTTCGTGATCTCAGTTACCACCTCTTTGAAAATGAGGGTATTAGATTTGTTGACATCTAGACCCTTCCAACTGAATTCTTTGATCCTATCCAGATGTTAGATGACAACCACTGGTTATTGAAGAAACTGTACTTCACCAACCAGGTTAACTGCTAACAGTAACCAGGAGTGTGCTGATAAATGTTTAACAACCAATTCTCAAAATTTTTTAAATTGAAACAGCATTATTATTTGTCATCATTTTCTTAAGTCTAAACAGTCAACTAAACAATCAATCAAGACTTAATTTGTAGCATTTTCTGATTTGCAAGGTACAAATAGAAGGGGAATAGAGCTCTGGTTCAAATTCCACCTCAGATACTTACTAGCTATGTGACCCTAGGAAAGTCATTTAACCTCTGTCTGCCTCAGTTTCCTCAGCTGAAAAATGGAGCTCATAATAGCACCTACCTCACAGAGTTATTGTGAGGATCAAATGAAATGATATTTTCAAAGCACTTAGTACAATGCCTGTACATAGTAAACACTTAATAAATGCTTTTTCCCTTCCCACACTGAAAATTTAACAATCAGCTCTCAGGAGTCAGCAGGAGCCAGCTTCAACACATCATAGACAGTAACTCATATTCTTCTGTTACAGGCCAAGGCAGAGGCAGGATTTCTCATTGGGGGAAGAGACATAAAAAGAAGAGATAGGAAAATACACATAGGTTTGTTTTTTTTCTTTTTCATGCCCCCCGATTATCTTGATTTTCTGACAGTCCCATTAAAGGCTGAATAAAAAGCCTTCATATTATGTTACCAAATTCTAGATTCACAGTAATTGGAAAGAATGTGAATGAATGAATGAATGAAATAACATTTATTAAGCATTTATATAAGCATCTAAATAGTATTTATTAAGCACCACGGGCAAAGCGCTATGCTAAGCACTGTAGATACAAATAGGAAAGCAGAACACTCCCTGCTCTTCAGAAGCTCACATTCTAATGGAGATTACATCACCTACAATTTTAGCTCCAAACCTATGCTCCCAAGCTTTCTTCCTTACTCTGACTTAAGCACTGATTTCATTTCTAGGTACCCAAGAATACAAAGGAGATTGTAGATTATTGAAGTAATAGTTCTGGTTTCTAGATATGTGGTGTGAGCCTTGGTTTCCTTTTTAGTGCAGACTTGGCCTTGTTTATAAAGGGGATAAGGACTGCAGTTAGTCCTTGAACACATTCAGACATATAAAACCACATAAGAAGAAGCAGTTGTGGGACATGAATTAATTATCTTTAGCAAGTAGAAAGTATGCCCTTAGGGGTGGGGGTGGAGTACTAGGGGGCAATGAACTCAGCATTCAACTAGGGTCTAGAACTCTTATGTTCTACTGAACTGTGTGACTACTACTACTACTGTGTGACTTTGGCCAAACCACTTGAACTATCCATCGTCACATAATAGGAGTTGTACCAACATCCTGCCTCTGTGGGATATTTCTAGAGAAAGCTGGTTGTGTGTAAAGTGCCAGGTGATTCTAGGCAAATGGCAAAACATGACTATACACTAGTGTTCTATTAGCAGATGACAAAGCCTGGGGGTGGAGAGTTGACAATGCACAATAATACCTTGTACTTACATAGTTGCTCTCAGCACAAGAGCTCTGTGTACTTTTCAAACAGTGAGCAATGAAGTAGTTTGTCCCTGTGGATGTCAGGTAAAGGTTGGCACTAACTTTTTTTTTGCAGGGACAGAAATGGGCATCGGTTTTGTTAGCTCAGAGATTGAGTCATGGAGAGAGCCATTGGTTGAGGTCAGAAATTCTGATCCTCAGATCCCTCTGCTATTATTCTCAGCTCCCCACTGATCTGACTCTTCCAATAAGGTCTGGGTTGATTTTTTTTTCTTATGTAAAGCTTGAAAGCCTAGAGACTTTGTGACCCAAAAGAAACATATCACCTTACAGCTGCAACTTGTAATTACTCCATATATTTATTGAAAAAAAAAGCACAAAATACCAAGTATCCATTAGGTCCCTACGTCTGTACCTCACCAAGTAACTGCAAGAAACCACCCATGGGATTCAGTTGATTTAATATAATGTCCCCAAGAAGAAAAAAGAAAAAGTAATAGGAATCTAAACCCTCTCAACCGACTGTTTTGAAAGTGTTTGTATTATGGAGAAAACTTGGAATCAAGTGACGGAAGATACTTAGAAATATGGCTAGTCTTGGCCAAATGAAGTGATTCCATTCTTGTAGTCCAAGATGCTGGCCATTCCTCAGAGGCACTTGGCTATATCTGCATCTGAACAGTACTCTAGAGAATGGAATTCCCATTGCAATGTCTACTTAGAACAGAAAAGACTGTGTGTTGTCCGGAAGACAAATTTTTTTCTCATGGTAGGAATCATCAGCCCCTCTCATAACTTCCATCAATGGCATAGCCAAGGGCTGAGGAAGCAACATGTATTCACATATATGGTGATGTGACCCCATACTCAGACAATGACTAAGAATCAGTTATAAATCTTGCATCTTAATAGAACAATGGAAGCTTCATCAAATATGCATAAAGTCAGCACCTCATTATCTAGTAATTCAGGCATTTTTCAGGCAAAGAAATTAAATGAATAAAATAATAGAAACGTAGAAAATACTTGAGTTCACCAGCAGAACTGTGCTACTAATTAGCCCTCTGGGGAGACATACATAAAGTGATCTTACATAGATATTGAAGGAGATTTCAAATGGATGTGTGCATGTATCTGGTAGAACAGAGAGTCATCAAGGAGAAAAAATTCCCATGCAAAAGTCTTAAGAATAGGAGTAGGGTGGGCACTGCTACTTTACCATCCTGGAAGGTCCTGAGAAGACTGTTTTGAGCCTAAGGGGATGTTGTTGGGTGAGTTCACTTCTTTTCATTGTAAGGAAGAATCCTCAATAAAGCAAACAAAAACATAATGAGGCTCCAAAGATGTTATACATTCTTCCTAAATTGGGGGTGCATGGAACACTTCACATACTAACTGGAGCCATGTGTATATGGAATCCATTGATGGAAAGATTATGATTTTGTTGTTGTTGTTGTTGGGCAATAGGTGGTGCAGTGGATAGAGGGTTGGGCCTGGAGTCAGGAAGACTACCTTTCTGAGTTAAAATCTGGCTTCAGACACTTACTAGCTGTGTTACCCTAGGCACATCACTTAATCATTTTCTCTTAGTTTCCTCATCTGTAAAATGAGCTGGAGAAGGAAATTGCAAACCACTCCAGTATCTTTGCCAAGAAAACCCCAAATAGGGTCATGAAAAGTCAGATATGACTAAAAAATGACTGAACAGCAACAACAAATTGTTGTTTATTGTTTCACCAGTGTAGAGAACTCCTAGTAAAGGACTATCAGTACCAAGGTGGATCAGCACCTTTCTGCCATTTTGAGTACTTAGAGTACATCTTAGAGTACTGCCTAGGGGTACACTGGCAAAGGACTGCCCAGCATGGCATGCCCACATCAAAGAAGGTGCTGTGCTCTGTGAGCAAAGCAGAATTGCAGTAGCTCAAAAGACACATGAGATGCCCAAGTTTAGAGGCATCTCCATTCCAAATATTCATACAGACTATTTGTACCCAACCTGTGGTAGGAGAAGGTAGACCTTCTGAGTTCATATTAGTCTGATCAGTCACAGTTGGGCACACTGTACCTTGATCCCAACATAGCGATGTCATTTTGATCCTCTTAGAGAATGAAGGACAACAACCAGCCAACCAACCAGGGGCAATAAGAGGTTAGGATTTGCCCAGCACCAGATAGCCACTATGTGTCAGAGGTGAAACTTGAACTCAGGTCTTCATAACTGAGGCCAACTCTTAATATGCTCTGCCATGTTGCCTCAACCACTTCTTCTCTATCACTGATTTCAAGGCTCTGGTTCAATAAGGGGCCTTAACTCTTACGACATTAAGGCTGTTAGTACAGATATCATCTTTAACTCATTGGTAGTTGGTATTGGAACTCACCTGCAGTTAATCTCAGTTAATTATCCACCTATGTCCCCTACTTTGTTCTTTTTCTCACCTATAGTGGAATCATTTAGTTTTAATGACATATCAGAAAGAAGTAGTCTTACTGCTACGGAATGATATATGCGTGTCTATATGTGATGGTAGGTATAGGACCTAGGGACTTAAACATGTTTACTATCCCACTTAACAGATGAGAAAATTGAGGCACCAGGATGTATATACTCTGTGCATTTACAAATGCTATCCCCCATATATGGCATTTACTCCTTCCTCCTATGTACCTCCAAGAATCTTCAACTGCTTTCATTGGTTCAACTCAACCCAGATACCAGATCTTAGCTTAACCCTTCCCTGAATCCCCCTCCCAAGATGTTAGTGTTCTCTCCCTAAATATAAGTGACCTTTCATGTACCTATCAGAAAATATGTTGTATGTGCCCTGACCTTGCCATCTTGCAGGCAGGGATTATTTAATACTTGCCTTTGTATTCCTAGTGCCTAGAACAGTGCATCTAGCATATACTATTTGTTGAATTAAATGATTAGCTCATGGTCAAATGATAAGTTAGGGTCAGGGTGCGGACTAAAATTCAATCTTTTGACCAAGGAAGCACACTAATTCTTTTTTGAGTAAAGGATGAATCCCACTATTTCAATATTTTTGTAAGTCTAGAGATCATGAAATATACTTCTCAGAATCTCAGTTAGAAGCACTCTCAGATGCTAATTAGTCCAACTCATTACCGGAACCCTAATCCATTCTAACCACTTCCCCAAAAAGTGATCATTCTCATTTTCAAGCTTAAGGAGAGAGGCAATTAATTCTATATATGGGTTGTAGTAGAAGATGAGGCAAGATCTGAAAGTATGAATTTATGCTTGCAATCTTACTTGTCTGTGTCTGAGAGGACTGCCATTCTACCCTCAACATGGTTAGACAATAGTAATAGAGCCATATATACAGGAGAGCATCTGATGAAAAGTATTTTTACGTGCATATCCTCCATGCTTAGAATGGATGCCCATTCTCTCCATCTCTGCTAATTGAAATCCTTTCCTCCGGGAGTAGTGGTTGATGCCCATAGTCTGTGCTATTGGAGAGAATGAGCCTGGACATCAATTGAGTTTGAGAATTCTGAGCTGTAGTAGGAGGGTTAAATCTGGTATAGTTTCCATGATAAGTCAAGAATGAATACGGTGGACCGCTGGGGACAGAGAGCCACCAGGCTGCCTAAAGAGGGATGCACTGCCCCTAGTCAGAAAGACTGAGGTGGATAGAACTTCTGAGCTGATTGAAATCAGGATGGTGAATGACTGCTATACTTTCAGCCTAGTTCAGAAAAGAGAAGAGAAAGGAAAAGAGGAAGAGCAAGGGAAAGGAAAAGGGAGGGAAAGGAAAGAAAGGGAAGGAAGGAAGAAAAGGAAGGAAGGAAGGAAGGAAGAAAAGGAAGGAATGAAGGAAAGAAGGAAGGAAGGAAGGACAGAAGGAAGGAAGGAAGAAAAGGAAGGAAGGAATAAGAGAAAGGGAAAGGGAGGGAGAGAGAAAGAGGAAGGAATGAATGAAGGAGAGAGGAAGAGAAAGGGGAAAGGCAGGGAGTAGGGGAGAGAAAGAGAGAAATAGAAAGAAAAGAGAAAGAAAGATAGAAAGAGAACAGAAAAAAGAATTCTTTTCCTTCAAGGCTAAACTCAGGAGCTTCTTCTTCCATAATCTCCCTGATTCCTCCCAGTAAGAAGTGATCTGTCCTTTTCTGAATCTCTCATGCTTCTCTTTGACATTTCCTATACACTTAATCATATTCTAACTTGTACTACAGTTGGCTGTGTGTGTGTGTGTGTTAATTTCAAGGGCACAGACTGTCATTCTTCACTGCCATATTTCTGGCACTTATGTATCTTGTACATGACAGATGCTTAATAAATGTCTGTTTAATTGAACTGAATTGAGGAGAGGAAGGCCAGCAACCCACAAGTAGGGCTGATTCTGTGTTCTGAGGAAAATTAGGCTATACCAAAGGTGCAATAAAAAATATCTTCTATGATATTTAAAAATATATACATATATAAACTATCCTAATTTTCAATGCCCCTTTGATACAAAAGTATGATACCCAAGCTCCACTAGCTTGAGGCTGCCCAGCAACCATTCTAGCTCCCAGTGGTGACAACTTCCAAGACCACAGCATCAGAGGACTGGCTTTGGGGTGCAGCATCTTGAGTTACACTTTAAGGTAGCTAGCATGGGCGTGCTCCTGTGTTAGGGAGTTGATATGAGGAATCTGACCCACTGGGGAGGACAGCTTCTCACTAAGTTTGCGGTTCATTAGCTCCATGCGACGGCCGTTCTTCTTTGCCTGGCGCAAGGATCTCTTGACCTTCTTCACCCTGTCTCGAAGCTGCTTGTTCCGTTTCTCCAGAGTGGCCACCTTCTGCTGCAGCTTCTTCACGTGGTCTTCTTCCTCAAAGAGGGCCTTCTGCACCGATGAGCACATGAGCTGCAGCAAAGAATGAATTAAAGTGAATTTCCAGAAGCCCTTTCCCAGGAAGCACATTCTTAGCCTCGAATTTTAAAATCACTTTTTAAATTTAAATTTTAAATTTTAAATCACATTTTGAGATCTATTATACTCTAATGTCAACAGAACGATTTCCTCATAACAATCTTGGGAGGTATATGGTGCAAGTATCATTATTCCCATTTTACTGATGAGAAAAATAAGTTTTGAGGAGAGGTCAAAGACCTTGATCTGGAAGAGACCTCAGAAGTCATTTTGTCCAAATATCTCATTTTGGAGATAAAGAAACTAAGGTCCAGGGAAAGCAAGGGAATCACCCCAAGGTCACATTGGTAATGTCAGAAGCAGGATTTGAACCCAAGTTCCTGAGTCAATGCTTTTTTGCATTGTACCATCCTGACTTTCCCAGGGTCACAGGCAAGTGACAGAGAGCCAGGTTCAAACCCAAATCTCTTCCGACTTCAAGTCCAGTGCTCATAACAATAACTCATTTCCTCTTACCATACTACTCCAAGCAAACCAGACTTGAGTTCCAGAGAGCTACCTACTATAAAGAACTAACCCTGGGCAAGACTTGATCTGATATTTATTTGGGAACGTGGCCACTTCTTACTTTGGTTCATTTCATCATATGACCATCAGTGGGATGGCCAGGTGATAAAGTGGATAGAGTGCTGAGACTGAAGTCAGGGAGACCTGAGTTCAAATATGATCTCAGATACTTACCAGCTGTGTGACTAGGCAAACCACTTAACTGCTGCCTGCCTCAGTTTCCTTATCTATAAAATGGGGATAATAATAATAGCACCTATTTCTCAGCATTGTTGTGAGGATCAGAGATAATAATTGCAAATGTGCTTAGGATAGTATCTAGCACATAAGTAAGTGCTACATAAATGTGAGCTATAATTATTATCAAACCGTTATTTTAAAAAATCAACAATCACAAATTAAGCATCTACTATATACCAGATACTGTGCTTGGTGCTGAGGATAACAAATAAAATAAATGGAACGGTACCTAATTTCAAACTCCATGCTAGCTACCGATAAAATAGAGACTTTGGAAAACAGAGAAATAAGAACATAGTAAACCAAAAAGCAGCCCTACCCAAGAGTAAACTGATCATTTTGAGTTCTGACAAGTTGGGGGGGGGTTAATATTATTTTCCCCTTAATCTTTCAGGAAAGTTAAAAAGAAATATTCTACTGGCTTAGTTGAATTAAAGGAAGGCAATAAAGATGAAGCAATTATCACCTCAGAAGATCTAAGGTTTGGGCTTATTAGAAGAACTTCAAAGAAAGTAGCCTGGGGTTCGCCTGTGAACACCATCCCCTTTCTTGCTATTACTTGAAACTTTATACTAACAAATGTTACTACCCAAGTGTTAGGGGTCCAACTTAGACATCCAACATCATGGTAAACTACTGTGAGCCAATGGGACACTATGTCCAACACTGCCCTCTCCTGGCTAGATTGAGGCCTTTTCCCAGAAGAGAAGGGAATGACACCCCTTCCCTCCACCACCCCCACCGTACCCAGTTTGGGCATATTGGATTCATTCCAAGTCACAACCCTTTCATGGATTCATAGAGGTTCTCTTAACATATTTTCCTGCGTGGAGTCAACTAACTATTAGGAGAAGGGCATTAGGAGGAACTATCAAATAAAAGTAAGAAAACTTAGGAGTTAAGGAATTTTAAATGAATGTGTGTCCAGACTCTAAAAGCTGAAGTCAATAACATAACAGAATTTTATATCCAAGAGACACTCAAGTGATATTTTAGAATATTCTTCGAAAGCTACATTTTTTTAGACATAAATAAAAAATAAATATTTATCTAACATTCCTCATTTAAGGACTTTAAAACACTTTACAGGAATTATGTTGTCTGGGGCCAGATGTTCCCCATCTGCAATGAAGATCAAAGAGGAAATAAGTTTTAGTTGCAGGAGAATTAGTAAATTAGCCATAAGAAAGAACTTGACTTTCTGTGAGATCAAACGAACTATGTAAAGCAATTTTCAACTTTAAAGCACTATGGAGGTGCTAACTCTTATTCTTACTAGTGATGTAGTTGCTATTGTGTGGACAACAACACAGAATCTGACCTATCTGGATGAGATGATCTTCTGGAATTTCTTGACAAATGAGTGATTACCTCACCCTTTAGAACCAGCTAGGAGGCTGGATAATGAAAACAACCATATATCTCTTCAGTGATTTAGCCAATGCTGCCAGCAACAGTTGGGGCAGCCAGGTGGTACAGTGGATAGAACACCAAGGCCTAGAGTCAGGAAGACTCCTCTTCCCAAGTTCAAATCTGGCCTCAGAAACTTACCAGCTGTGTGACCCTGTGCAAGTCACTTGCCTGTTTGCCTCAGTTCCTCATCTGTAAAATGAACTGGAGAAAGAAATGGCAAACCATTCCAGTATCTTTGCCAAGAAAACCCCAAATGGGATCATGAAGAGTCGGAAATGACTGAAAAACAATTTGAACAACAACAAACAGGATACAGGATAAAGACTAAGTTCTCATATTTCAGTCTTCTTGCAAAAGACTGAATTATTTCTCTAGTTAAGTTTGTGGATTCAAGAAGTCTGCATTAAAGAGGATATGTTGATGGTAATCATCCAAATGGTTATACTCTAAGTAATAAAGAAATCAATGGGAATAGTATGAACTGGGAGTCAGGGAATCATTACTTTTTAATGAACTAGTTGTTTGATTTTTTTCCTTTTTTTCTGAACTTCAGCCTCTGATGTCCCTTCCAGCTCTAAATCTGTATAAATTCTATGATTCAGTAAGTGTCTAAATTAAGAATTTGGAATCCAACTCATAATCTCAGAAATATCTGCTTCTCCTATTAGAGGGCAGGAATTATTCGAGGAGGCAACTTCTCAGTGCATCTCTTAACCAATCTCTCTCTCAAAACAAATCATTTCAGAAAATTTTCTCCTTTATTTTTCCTCTAATGGTTACTACATGTCATTTTTCCATCTAGTTTTATAATTTTATTTTCAGTAAACCAATTGGGGAAGGGGAAAAGCCAATGAGTGCTATAATGAATAACACTGCATTTTCTTTGGAAAGACACCAGAAAAGAAAAACACAAAACCACTCTACAGAATAACTCAATAGCACTGGCGGCAGCAGCAGATTGCTACTGTCCAAAACCCTTGGCTCCTTTACAGACCTATCCCAGCACTTTGATGACAATGGAACTTTTCTGACTGTGGAAAAGAAGTCATCACCCAGCCTGAATTAGTTATTTAACATGGAACATCTCCCTTAGGAAGCAATGAATGGCCCCTTAGGGATACAAGAAAGGGTTGGGATAGGAAGGCATGGTCTCTTCCTTTTGACAATTGGGGGCCACACACTACTGCTTATGGGGCTATCCATTCTTAATCCTTTGCAATCCTTATTGCCATAGGCAGGGGTTTTAGAAAGATGCCAAGACTGGTGCTTAATGTGCCAACAAGAGTAAAAATTGCTTTCCCAACACTGAGTAAACTTCCGGTGACCTTTCTTTGGTCACCAGTGTGTACTTTAATAACTTTAATAACAGGACAAACCCATGGAAACTTCTTCCTTTCATAATAATTTAATGGCTCTTTATTTACTCTCTGAATTTTCCAGGCAATCCAATCTTAGATTATTGGTAAGTTAACAATCTTATCCATATGGACATCAATGAATGAATAAATAAATGAAATGTTTGTCAAGTGCTAACTATGTGCAAAGCACTATGCTAAATGTTGGGGATGGAACTTAGTTAATTTTTGTTCTTCAAACCTTCCACATTCATCATTCCATTAGCCAGATACTTCTCAGAAGTTCACAGATTGTGAGCTCCTGAACATTCAGCACCAGAGGCCAAGATTCATCATACCTAAAACAATTTCCAGTACTCATTATTGAAGGGGTGCAAAGCAGAAGAAGGGAGATAAGTTCCCAACCTCGCAGTAATAATATCATACAACAAGAGCTGATGTTTATGTGACGTTTTAAGGCATTTTCTTCTAAAAATTCTGTAAAACAGGATCCTGTGGAAGTTCCATGTCTCCTAATGAATGGGCTAGAAATGCAGTTTTGAGTCATAGAATCTGAATTAAATTCATCTTTTTTTTTTTTTTTTTGCTTAGGCAATTGGGGTTAAGTGACTTGCCCAGGGTCATACAGTTAGTAAGTGTCAAGTGTCTGAGGTCGGATTTGAACTCAAGTCCTCCTGACTCCAAGGCCAGAGCTCTATCCACTGGCCACCTAGCTGCCCCAGTTGAATTCATCTTGATAGACTGTTAGATTACCAATAAATCCACAGATTCTCCCTCACATTTCTAGTCTGCCAAAATCATTGCTGAATTATTGTTTGATCATCATCTTTCTCCTGCTTCCTTAACATGGGAAACCCCTGGTGCCTTGTCCTGGGCCCTCTTCTCTATCCACTGTGCCAGGAGTCTGGAAGACCTGAGTTCAAATCCAATCACAGACATTATTAGCCATGTGACCTTGGGAAAACCACTTAACTCTGTCTGCCTCAGTTTCTTTAACTATAAAATGGAGGTCATGATAGCACCTACTTAACAGGGTTGTTGTGAGGATCAAATGAGACCATATCTGTTAAGTACTTGGTAGTATCTAGAACATAGTAGGTGCTTATATGGCTAGTCACCTTGATCATAGGTAAAAATTTACTTGTTTGTAGAAGAAAAACATTGAGCATTTTTTTAAAGGTCACTGCAAAATTCTCTTTGTCCAATATACTTGATCTGAGGGGAATCCTTAGCCCTCTGTTGTTCTTTCTGGTAGGCCTTGGTCCAACTCTGGGTCAAATCATTCAACCAATTCTAAATCCAACTAACTTCACTATCATGCAGCACAAATCTTTCCTCCTTGTCTACAAGGACATACTGAGGGAGTTTATCAACCATCCTGCTGAAATTCAGGGACACTATAAAATGGAGGTCATGATAGCACCTACTTAACAGGGTTGTTGTGAGGATCAAATGAGACCATATCTGTTAAGCACTTGGTAGTATCTAGAACATAGTAGGTGCCTAATTAATAGGCAGAGAGGTAGCACAGTGGATAGAATGCTAGAATCAGGAAGACTCATCTTCCTGAGTTCAGATCTGACCTCAGACACTTACCAGCTGTATGACCTTAGGCAAGTCACTTAACCCTGCTTGTCCCAGTTTCTTCATCTGTAAAATGAACTGGAGAAGGAAATGACAAACCACTCCAGTATCTTTGCCAAGAAAATATCAAAGGAGGTCTAAGAGTCAGACACCCTGAAATGACTGAACAACAATGCCTAAATAATTTACTTAATCTTATCAGATTAATATTCAAATGAATCAGATTTGTATCTTGTTGATTTGGGTGTTCCTTCCTTTGGATGATCCTTCCAGATTGAAATCCATCCATGGCTCAGCAACATGTGTGACTTTGGTCTCTGTCCTCCTCTAAGTTTGCCACAAGGAGTCCGTTCAATGTGATGGAGACCTTCCTCACTCTTTCCTGATATGAGGATACTAAGGGAGCACTTAGTCTGTATTTCCTTGATATAACTTGTCCTTATCTTGTGCCAAACCCATCTTCTCTTTCAATCAAACATTTCCCTAATGATATGTTTTACTTGTGTTCTATTTAGAAGTTGTTCATTCATTTCATGTTACTGCCTGCTCACACCCACAATGAGCACCTCCATTGCCCTCTGTGTGATACTCATTTTTAATTATTCAGAGATTGATGGGTTTCTTTCTGCAATGCATCAACATTTGTACTATAGAATGCTGGTATTGAAAAGATGGGCCTTGTTTTCAAAAGAAGCTTAGGAGTAATTAAAGGAGTTTTGAAATTTCTTGAATGCATTCCAGCCCACTCTCCTTTGGTTTGAATCTGGGCTTAATTTGTCCATTTTTACTGTCTGACTCATATATATGTGATAATGATAGACAAGTTCTGTAAATTGTCCATTGAAATGCATGTCATAATCTTAGCAATAGCCATTCTTCATCCACTTGGTATTTCCTGTGTGGATGGCAGTGCCAAATTCTTTTGAGTGATCACAGATCTCTGTCAGGAGGTGCTACAGTGTCTTGGAGTTTGAGAAAATAAGCCCATTGTAATCCATAAATAGGAACATCTGGAGAATCTCATCATCCACAGAGAATCCCACATTAACTTGGATCTTGTTCTGGTTCTTCTCCATCATACTAGCAAAAACATACCTTTGGTGAGCACAAATTTCACCTTTTTTCAGGCTTGGTCTCATGTTTATTATCTATGTCACTGAAAGAATGATTTCTGTTGTTCTACCTTTTAAGGTATCCTGAATGATTTTGAAATATGGGTGCGACATACCTTGTTGGAAGACAGCCATTAAGGGGGCATTTTGCTCTAGTGAATTAAATGCCTTTTCATAGGCAACAAGGAATAAGCATTCAGATCTTGCATTCTCTACATCATTCAGCCAATCACAAGATAGTAAACATGTGGTCCATCATAGAATATCACTTACAAAAACCTGCCTGTTCCCTCCTAATACTGTCATTGATGATGTCCTCAATATGCACGTGAGTGACTCTATTAAAGATTTCAATGCATGCATGTGTTATTCTTTAAAGATTTACAACAATGGGAAAGAAGGCATATTGGGTGGGTAATAATTAGTGTTCTCTTGGTTATTTTTGGCTATTGGTTAGGCTTAAGTTTCTCCATATTTTTGGTAACTTTCCCTCCTCATAACTTGTAAATTGATTCCTTAATGCCATCATCATTGTGTTGTTTCCAGCATTGATCTCATCTCCCTATATTTGACCTAGTCTGGCTGCTTTTGCTATCTTTGTTTTCTTTCGTATAATTTCTGTCTCCCCTATCAGTACATCCAGGACTGTGATATTAGTGTCCAAGTGGGATTGCTCTACTCTCCTTGGTGGCAAAAATAGTTGATTATAAACAATATTTGCAGGTACTTTCAATTTTTCTTCTTCTTGTATTCTTTGTACTTTTATATTTAAATGTCTTTGAGAACACTTTTTTTTTAGATGGATCTTTGGCCAAGTTGTCTTTAAACTGGCTATCCTTCCACTGTTTGAGTGATAGTATTCATAACCATCCATCATCCTTCTTAATACTTGTTTGTAAAATTATACAAATGAGTTTATAATCTTGCTTTTGGCCACCACTGATCTCTGCTTTGCAAAAAAAAGTCAAGTGTTTGATGATTAAGGTATCATTTAAGCTCTTTGGATCTATTTGTTATGGCGATTGATTTATATTTCTTGAACTTCTGTATAAAATTATTACAGTCAATGTTGAGGTCATTTATGCTGTCCATTACCCATTTTTATTATTATGTATTTGAATAATTCAGAATTATTTTTTTCCAATAATCCTTTCATAGTTTTTCTTACTATTTTCCTTTCTTTTAGATTTATACTATTTCTGACCTTTATTCTGACATGCCAGTGGTATGACTTTATATAGACAGCAAATTCAGGAATAAGTCTTATATCAATGACATTTTTCCTCTATATTAAAATCAATACCATTTAAATGATATTATTTGGTGCTTGTCATGATAAGCATCTATCAATTCTCTATTAGAAGAATAATTTATTATTTTTGTAATAATCATGTATATAATAACATTTAATAATATGTACTAGTTATATATGCTAATGTATATAATTGTATATGTAATAATAAGCTATATGATAATTCATTATTATTTATACATTCATGATATAAAACCATGATGTTTCTGTCTGATCTATAAGTCTGACCTCTTTCATTTCTTCTTCTTTAATCATGCCTTTTAATATATTTTTCACCATTTTTAACTATTCTGACATTTGCATGAAAGTCATTGAATATCAAAGTTTATGATGATTACTTGTGCAGGGTGTCAAGTCTTAAGAAAGGGAATAAATAAGCATTTATTAGGCAGCTACTATGTATCAGGCATGTGCTAAGAACTTTACAAATATTATCTCATTTGATCCTGTGACGTACGCACTACTATTATCCCAATTTTACAGTTGAGGAAGCTGAGGCAAATAGTAAATGACTTGCCTGTTTTTACAATGCTAGTGTCTGAGATCAGATTTTAATCTGATCTTTAATCAGGTCTTCCTGATTGCAGGCTCAGTGCTCTGTTATCTATTGTACAATCTATCTACCAAATAGAATTTCTTAATATGATTTCTATACATCTTCATTCTCTCCAGCTGATGTTCATAAGCTGCAATCATTTTCACTGCAGTCTTAGTGAAAATATTCATCATGAGCACTGCAATATGAGATGACCAAATGTCCTATGAAATGTTTCTTGTTGCCTTTGGGAATATGATAAAACCCACCATCTTTTTTGTTGCCTCTCCAAGTGAGCCATCCTTCCATTTAGCTGCAATTTTTTCCTCTCTTTTGGTTTCCTTTATAATCAGAATGTCAGAATTGATATGATTTAGCTCCTCCAGTGGTATTGACTCATTGGTCATAATTCAAAGAGCTCACGGTTGATGTACCAACTATAAAGTTAAGATTTATAGACTGTCTGAAAGTGTATTATTCCTTACTCTCTGACTCCCTTTCCCACTCTGTATTCATCACTGAAGAAGCTGAAGAGGGCTGCCCAGGACTGAAGACCATTGTGTATTTTTCTTTGTTTCACAGATTTCCTAGACCAAAAGATTCATTACCATATGGCCACTCTACTGGTGATAAGCCTCATCATATTCACTATAGCTAGGCTGGCCCTCAGAATACAGGTCCATACTTGAAGCCTTTCCACTGTGGTTTAACCTGACAGAGCATAATCTCTGATGGCACAGTCCTTCAGAACCCAAGGTTACCTCCATGCCATGATTAAGCATCAGTGTAGGATTTTGTAGAGACTAATAACCTTTTCCAAAGAAGAAAATGAGGCTAAGCTAGTGTGACTTGCTCTTTTTAGAACCCATATAAGTACAAAGTTATCCTTGTATTGCTCATAAACCATCCTTTCAATAATACATTCTAGATTTTTGCCAGGAGATGAAGTCAAATTCACTAGCCTACCATTTAAAGAATCTTCCCTGATTTGAAAACCAAGACTACATTCATCCATATTCAGTCCCAAATCACCTTTTTTCTTCTTCACAATTCTGCATAAATTATCAATAGCATCTTAGTAATCACATCCTTAAATTAATTTAAAACCCTAAGATTAAGTTTGTCTGGCCTTAGTAAGTTAGAATAAATTTAAGGACACTAAATGGCAACTCTCTTACTACTTTCTCATTTATCATAGATTTAGAATTGGAAAGAATTTTAGTTCCATCCCCCTCATTTTACAGATATATTAACTGAGGGTGAGAGGTGAGGTAATTTGTCTAAGATCATGAAGATTCTGTGACTCCAAACACAGCCCTCCAGCTATGCTACACATCACTGCTTCTCCTCTTGGATTTGAATTACCTATTAACCATTCTTGTTTCATATTTCCCAATCTAAAGACCATGGTTTCATGAAAAATAAAGGTAAACTGAGGCACAGAGTTCTGAACATGATCAATTTATTAGCAAAGCTTGAAATCACCAAATTGGATCCAAGCCTCCTCAGTAACCAAGGAGACACAGAGCATTCTTATAGTCTAAAAAAAAAGGAGCTAACCAAAATATATTCATGAGATTAATACCTATTCATGACATTAGTGCATATTTGTAGAATTTATAAGAATAGGGAAATAGGTTGATTTGAAACATTAGGTCTGTAGGTGTTCCCAATTACATGTAACTTTAATTAAATCAAACCTTGTCTTTCTCATTGGCTTGAGTGTCTATGATTAAAGAAGCAACTCATTGATATACTATGAGAATATCATGGAGTGTTTTATAAGTTTTCATGAGTCTAAATGAGTAATTAACTTGCATACAAAAAGGAGGACTTTAACTTACACAGAAAAGGGGAAGTCTTACAAAACAAGGGACTTAGGCTCACAAGAATGGGGAAAGTAAACTCTAACAACTTACTAATAAAAACTAGCTTAATTAAGTTTAATAATTCATAGAAAGCCTTAGGTAAAACATAATTCCCAATTTGCATTTCTCACCATCACTGTCCTCAATAAAGAAAACAGAATGAAAGTGAGAATTGAGTTCTTTCATCTTTCTGTCATTCATCATCATTATCACATCTACCCAAATAGCAGTTGATCATTTCTTTGATCTTTCTCTTGCCTCAAATATGATTTTTAAAGCTCTACTTATCATTCATGGCATTCACTTCCAGCCTTTGCTCATTTTGAGCCCCTGTGTTTCCTATGTTATTATAACAGGACTGAGCAACTCTTGTATTCATCTTCAGTAACTTGCTTTGCCTCCATCTTCTGTACATATCTTTAAAAAAAAAAAATTTGACTTTTCCTGTGAGTTCCCTAGGTGGCATATCTATCTCTCTGTAGACAAATCCATGTTTTCTTCATTTGGGAGGAATAATCTGTGTTCATGTTTTTATTCTTAAGAGTATCCCATCTCTCTTGAGCTTATTTCACCTATAAAATATTATGGAGTGGAATCCTGCCTAGTTTTTCTCTGAATTTTTAAAACTCTGCCTCCCTGACACCTAAGATCAAACTCGTTTGTCAATGTTCAGTCCCCTCACTTATCACAAATGCTAGGCTTGGCTATTTTCTCCCACAGGTCCCATTACTCCCACTTTAGCAACTAGCTCCTTCATAATTTGTAAGAATAAGGCCAAGAGGAAATGAGTTTTTTAAATGCTGACCATATTGAAAAAAAAAGTACTAATTTCACAGTCTTTATGAATATCAGAAGTTCTGAGATTATTACAGGATCAGCTATACTAGTACTTGAAAATAAGGTTGTGATTTTTTTTAGTGGTTCTATGATTTTATCTGTGTGTGTACTATTATTCTTAGATACAAGAAGATGGGTAGATGTGAAAGAATCTTAGTGATCTTTATAGCCTTCAGGCTCCTCATGTTACAGATGAGGGAACTCAGAGGCAACGAGTTCTTCCAGGAGAAACACCAGAGCTAAATTCAGGTAAGAATAATAGAATGACTACAATACTAACTGATCTAATGAAAAAAAAATATGGAAACCATCCAATTTTTTTCTTTCATGCCTTTACACAGATAGCACTCCCTCCATAATTCCACCTCTTAAGCTCTTTTCAAAGCAGTTAAGTTACCTCCTCAGACCTTTCCTGATTCTACCCCACACTCCTCTTCAGTTGTTAAGAATCTCATTCTTTTGAAATTACTCTTTTACTTTGTATAGTCTTTGTATTTATTTTTATACATTTTGTATCCTCCCATTAGATTGTAAGCTCCTTGAGGGAGAATCATTTCTTGTTTTTCTGTCTATTCCCAGTGCCTAGCACAGTGTCATATATTTTTGGCATTACCTGTGTGGTAAATTGAATAGAAGTCACAAAAATCAAGATTAGGCCATTCTTATTCTGCTTTTCTAGCTAGGGAGACCAATTTAAATATGCCTATTTGGCCTGGCACCAGGTTCCCTGACCCACCCTGAATCTCAAATTTGCCCCTCTGGTGCCAGGAGCTCAAAGGAGGGGAACTCCACAAGCCTAGAGCAGGCTGTGGCAGGAAGAATTCCTATTTTCAAGGGGATTTGGCAAAGGAAAGGAACAAATTGAGGTTAGAATGAATGGAAAGGAAGAAAAAACAATCATAAGGCAGTCCAGACAGATAAGACATCAAATGGCCTTCCAGGAGTTGCTTTTCAAAAGTTAAGGAAGCTGAAATGATGGAAACTGCTGGACCATCCAGATTCCTGATAGCCACTCCTGCATTAAGCCTGAAGTGCTATAGAGGAAATTTAAGATTTAGTTTCTCCTAGCCAAGAAATCTGAAATCTGAGAAAGATTCTTTCCATTTCAGATACATTCCCACCCCCACCATCCCACCCCAAACACACACACACACACACACACACACACACACACACACACACTCCCCTGACCTGAGGGTTAAATTTATGTATCCAGTCACTAATAAATGTTTAACAACCAAATTTCCAGGAAATAAAAAATGTACACAGAACATATTATTAAACTTAACATGAATTATTAACATTTTATCCATCACTTTTTAAAGTCTAGCAATCAACAAAACATTAAACTAAACCCCGATTTGCAGATTTGCATTTGCCAACTTCTGGTGTATAAATGCTCACAATGAAAATTTAACCATTGGCTCCTTCAAGCAGGCTCTGACATGCCCCTGTATCCAGATGACTTGATCCCACACCCATTTCTCTACTATATAAGGAGAAAAGAAAGAAGAGGACTACTGGGAGATCAGGGGCCAAAACAAGTTAGACATCCAAGCGGATAAGCTAGAAATGTGAACATATCTCGTGTCTCTAAAAGCTTTTTTTTTTTTTTTGAAACCTATTAGGGGATTGAATCCTGGAAGAAAAAAAAAAGATTGAGAGAGTCCTTAAGTGAAACTTCTTATTTGGTGCTGATCATCTTCCAAGTTCTAATGGAGTAAAAGATTTTCAAAGAGGAGTGAGAAGGAAAGGGAGTTGGATTAGTTTTCTGAGCTTCCAGCGATTTGCCTTCAGATAAACAGTGTGTAATAGAAAGAACTCTAGACTCGGAGCCAGGAAACTGGGGTTCTAGTCCCAGCTTTGCCGTTAAATAGGTTAGTGACCTTGGCTAAGTTATTTAACTTCTCTGAACTAGGGTTTCGCTGTCTGTAAAATGAGATTAGATAATAGTCAGAATCCCTTCCATTTCTAAACATTCTATGAATTACGCAAAATCTCCATGGAACATCCACTATAGGAAGTCTATAACAATTTTGGGACTCTCTCCCACATGGATACTCCTGATGGAAACAAGGCCTACCATCTTCTTCCAATGACAGTGTTTATTTGAATGGGATAGCAAGCTGTCATGTTAACTGGTAAGACATCTCAATTTGGTCTTCATTTCTCACATTTAGCCTACTAAGACTGTTTGAAAGAAAGGATAAAAGGTCTCTTGTTAACCCTTGAAGAATAGAAAGACAACTAGATTTAGACCCAAAATATCTGGGTTCATATATTTGTGGATATGGGAAAGTCCCTTACACATTTTGGGGGCTTCAATTTGATTCAACTCAACAGACATTTATTTCACAAGGCACCAGGGCTAAATTTCCTCATCTGTAAAATCAGAAGGTAGATTAAACTATCTCTAAGGCCCCTTCTAGCTCTATCATAACAGAAACTGATGGGTAAAGAATTCAGAGGCCCTCAAATCTAACCTGAATAAGAATCCCTGGTGTTTAAAATAATTTCCCAGAGAAATTTCAACTCCAGAATATGAATAGGGGAAACTGAATTCAATGAACCTATTTTCATGAAAGACTACAACATAATAATCTTCTGATCTCAAGAGCTGTGAATATTCCTGCTTAGAGATGAAGGTTGGGGAATGGGGTAGGGGGAGGCAGGGAAAGTTACTGCCCAGTCAGAACTATAAATATAATGATCTCAGCTGGGTGAGGCTGAGTGGGCTCTCTGACCTCAATTTATTCTTCCTGCCTCATGCATGCCCTGTCATCAGGTCACTTTTCTTTCCAGAGGGGAATCTGCTGCCTAAGCTGACAGTCATACCTGTTCCAGTGGGGCACACAGGTTCATCTGGGAAAACTCAAAGGCTGAGCTGATCAGACTAATCACAATAAGCCACTGGCAGCCCATATGATAGTCAACAGAACCAATGCCAGTGATGTGAGGCTGTCAGAAAATAGAATCCTGGGGTGCAGATTAGCCCTTAAAATATATATACCTTGATTTGCCAGTGGTACTTCCCCAAATTAACCTGTAGCTCTAATCCAATGGATTGATATTCATTTCGTTTCACTCTCATAAATCTTACTATAGGCTCAATCCTTTGGTTCGAATGACCTGGAAGTCAGGGTCCCTAGTTCTTCGCCTGCATGAAGGGACTTCAAAGCCAATCTGTGTTTTTCTTCTTTTGTGCCTGTCTGCTTTTCTGGCATTCTCACTACTGGCTAAGAACCCCAAAGGACTCCTGCCACCGGCCCTGCTGGAGAATGTGAGGGAGATTTATAAGCTGTGAGCTCATGTTTACTTCCCATTGACTAATGACTTGTCCACACTGCCACATCAGATGCCCTGATTTCAGCTGAAAGTCTGCTTATTTGAGAGGAAGAGAGTGTTTCAGGGGACATGTTGGGTTATTGCTGAAATGTGTGTATCATCAAGGGGTCATTCTTCTAACCCCATCCCCACCTCATACCCATGACTATTCTGTTTCTGAGTCTTTCATGAATATGGTTTGAATGAATTGAATTTGATTTCTCATCTTCATTCTGGAATTAAATTTCAAAGGGAAATTTTAAAACATTGGTTACAAATTGACCCTGAAGCAGAGTGATATTTCTGCTTATTCTTGTGAATTTCTTAAGGATCATAGGCCATGCTTTCTGTTGTGGCATCTAGTAAAAGGTCTTCTTAGGATCATTGGATTTTTAGAACTGCCCAAGCCCTTAGAAATCATCCAATCTAGTCCAAGGGTTCTCAATTAAATCATTTTTGTGTTATGGACCTCTTTGGCAATCTGGTGAAACCTATGCATCCCTTCTCAGAATAATGTTTTTAAATCATAAAACAAAATACATGAGATTAGAAAGGAAACTAATTATATGTAAATGTAATTATTAACATTTTAAAGAAACAATATCACAGACCTAGATTAAGAACTTCTGATGTAGTCCAAGTCTAACCTGAATAAGAATCCCTGGTGTTTAAAAAAAAATTTCCCAGAGAAATTTTAACTCTGGTGTGAATAGGGGAAATTTAATTCAATGAACTTATATTCATGAAAGACTTTCATTTTACAGATGAGGACCACAAGGTTGGCAAAAGTGAAGTGAGTTGTCCAAGGTTAGGCAGGTAATATGTGCCCACATCTTCCGACTCCAAATCCTGTGTATGTTTCACTATGCCATCCTTGTTTCTTTTGCACTTTCACACTCTTGATCATTTAAGTTATAGGCAAGAGTATGCTGGTAAATGTTTAACAATCAGCTTTTCAGAAAAGAAAAATATGTGCAAAATATACTTTTTAGCTTAATTTGAATTTTTGACATTTTCTCCATCACTTTCTAAGTCTGGACAATCAACAAAGCAATACATTAAACTCTGATTCATAATATTTGCTAATTTCCAAAGTGTAAATGCTCACACTGAAAATTTAACAATTGGACAGGTAAGAGCTGACTCTGGTAACCCCTAGTATGCAATAGAAACAATCAGCAGATGACATTTAGAAGCAAGATATTAAAAGTTAGGATAAAGATATTACATAACAGTATATGATTATATTTTCATTTCGTGCTGACAAATGAAAAACGGCTCCTGAATATGAGAAGGTAAACTATGTCCTTGGGCTAACAGAACTAACATCATTATCAACTGAGAAGAAAATTCATTTTGCCTTTAAATGCTATTTATAGGATATACTATTTCAATCACTTAGTCTTAAGAACCTCAGAAGATTATCAGGCCTAATCCCTCCTTCCTTTCAATAAATTATCACCTCCATTTTACAGGGGACACAAGTGAGTCCAAAAGGAATTAAGTGACTTGCCTGAGGTCACACTGTCAACAACCTAAGTTAATAAAGTGCATCATTTTTAAACACAAGAGGATTTTATTAAAGTTCAAGAAGGTAGGGCTTTAATAAATACTTGTTGATTGATTGAGCTCTGTGCCCTCTGGATAGCTCCAGATAAAGCCACTGCTATGTAATAATGATAATGTCCAGACTACAAAAGGGAAAGTCTTGATAAATACTCTTTTGATTCCTATCAATGTACATGCCCATCTGCTTTATACAGTCACACCCACAGTCCTTTCCACAAATGAATGTGTATAAACTTGTCTTATTCCACAGATCTAGCTCTTCTCAGCAGGGCATCTGGGGAGTTATTTTTTGTCCCCTTATGAGATCTAAGATACACAACTTTTTAAGTTCCTAACTCAAAGAACACAATTTAGAATCTAGAGACCTAGATTCAAATTCTAGTTCCATTGTTCATTATTTCTATGATGCTGAGCAAGTCAATTCATCTCTCCAAGTCTGTGCTTCCTCACCTGTGAAATAAGAAGGTTAGACTAGATGGTCTCTAAAATCCCTTGCAGCTCAAGTCCAATAGTCATCGTTTAAAAACTCCTAGAAAGCAGGAATGAAATTTAGCACAGAGAAAGAAATGGCAAACCACTCCAGTATCTTTGCCAAGGAAACCCCAAACGGGGTCACAAAGAGTCAGACGCAACTCAAAATGACTGAACAGCAACTATCTACATGGTAAGTTCTCAATAAACACATGTTGAATAAATAGGTTCCTCCAGAGGATGGGGAACCCAGTCATGATGGGATTCCATCAAAGTCTTAACTCCTACCACTGGAATAAAGACTTTTGTCAATCTATTCATGTGATTTCCTAAGGTTATTCTATTACCCTCTTGTGGTTACAGAATCATGGCTGATTTCTTTTCAAGTGAGGAAACTAGGGCTGTGAGAGGGAAAGAAGCTTGATAAAAGTCCCTCAGTGACCTAGGGACAGAGCTGGGTAAAGAATCTAAGCTTCCAGCCAAAGTCCAGGTCTTCATCCAAACACAGAATGAGTGATTTTACATAGGGAGCTTCTCGTGCAACCACAAAGGCAAAACGAAGCAGCACTGGACAATGTGAAAAGAGCGACTAGCCATTCTTAACCACTTGGTTCCCACTGTGTGGATAATTAGGCTAAAACATTTTGAGTGATTATGAATCTCATTTTGTAGGTTCTGCAGTGTTCCAGGGCTTGATTCAATCAGCACAATGTCATCTACAAATAGTACCATTGAGAGGACCTCACCTCTTCCATTTGGATTCAGTAATATGCATCCTCCTCAGTTGTGCAAATGCCATTGATAAGTACGTATGTCTATTTTATGCCCTATTTGATACTAATAATCAAATGACCATTAATCAATTATTCTCAGCTTTTAAAGAATTTTATATGCTTTTAATATACTCATTGTTGGAAAAGAGTTAAGGTGGTGTTTTGCTCTACTAAAATACATGGTCAGTGCAAGTAGATTGCAACATATTACCAAGGAGGAATTGTATAGGAGAAATGAAATACTGAGTGATTCAAGAATGATGAAATACAAGCTCTTGAAGATCCTAGAAAAGCTTTGAATACAGGCCTAATGAAAAGTAATAAGCATTTCCAAGACCAGACTAGCTAAGTTAAGAGAGATATCACCAGAAGATTGACCACCAGGTGAAAAAAAATTTTGGCACAGCAATTCATTGTATCAACAATTAAGGTATAGAGGGGGTTATGTGAATATTAATTAAAGAAGCACCCATAGGGGGTGTCTCCCACAGGGGGGAGTCACATTTTTTGAAGGACATTAACAAATAGGGGCACATCTGCATGAAGACAAACAGAATGCTTAGAAGACAGAAGACTATGTTATATGAGGGTTGAATGGAAAAAAAAAACACAGAAGGTTTAGACTGGAAAAGAGTTGGGAACCAAGAGGTACATGATGGAAGTCTTCAAGGATTTAAAGTACTGTCATGTGGAAAAAGGATTAGAAACACTTTATTTGGCTCCAGAGAGCAGAACTAGGAAGCTACACAGAAGCAGATAAGATTTGTTGAAAATCTTCAACCACAGTGTGTGATCAATTGTCAGAGATACTGTAGAAGGCATTCCTCTGAAGGGTCAGGTTAAACTAGATGACCTCCAACTCAGAGATTTTACAATTCTGTGAAGTTTTTGAGTTCTCGTATCTCCTTCCTTCCTTTCCTCTTGAATTCATGCTCATCACCAAAATTCATACCCATGAAATTATCCATGAAAACTAGGAAAGTTATATGTACCTCAGTTTACCCATATAATAATCATAGATCCAGCACTGAACACATTCTCCACTCTATTACATCCCTTCAAAATAATGAAACAAGCCCCAAGGTAGCATTCAATAGAATCATAGCAGAGCTACACATGACTTCAATAGATCTGTGATTTCAATGTGGGTACTCTCGACACCAGTACAATTTGTAACCCATCTGAGACATCTCATCCTGTATGATTCTTATTCATGTCCTTCCATAAATTGCCCACATGAGGGCCACCTCACATGCTAGCTAGGGGTGGGGGGAGAGGAGCATAGCTTATCCCTACATTTCTTGATATTGCATGGACATTAATGGCGCACACAGGCTATCCACTGGTATGACAATCTGGCTACATGAAATCCCTTCTCCTTTTCGGGTCATACATATCCCTGAGGATATCCTTGCCATTCTCTCATACAATTCTTCACTGGTAATATGCTGCATTCCACCAACATCTACCATGTACCTTTCCACTGCCCTTTGACTGGCCTACACCTTCACTGGAGATTGTGATATCTCAACTCGGCTACCTGTGTGATGTTAGAGGAGTCAATGAAACCTTCTAGGTGGGGACCACACATTACATTCTTTAAAAAGAATAGCTGTTAGCTATTCATTTCTGATAGCAATAAACTAACTAGAGTCTTACTGTCATGCCTTACTCAAGTGTTCTTAGCCATGTTCAGTGTCCAGGGAATGGTACTGTCTTAGAGGTGAAACTTGGATGTACTTGGAGAACTTGGAAGAAACCCCCTTATGTGGGGGCCCCTTTGGATGGCTATAACAGATGTCCTCGATGGAATTCATGCTGTGGATGGAAATGAGAAGAGATGATCTCTAAAGTCCCTTTCAGCTGCAAGGTTTTATAATGCTAAAATAATCAACCAAGTAAGAAGAGTCTCCTGAAGTGATCTTACTGAGACATTTGGTCAAAGTTCAAGCAAGCAGATTTTCCTCTCAGGGCCATTCCTGGCCCTGGTCCTAGTTGATAAGGATCTTCCCCTTCACAGGAGACTAACTTTATAGCAGTGTTTGGCACAGTGCCTGACACATAGTAAACACTTGATAATTGCTTATTGAATGATCAACTGACTACTTTCCCTCTTTAAAAATATTTTATTGATGTCCTTTGTTTTTAAAGCACCTCTATTATTCCTTCCCTTCTCCTATGTAGAGAGCTATACCTTGCAAAATAAAAGGGGGAAAAGGGATAAAAAGGAGGGGGAAAAAAGAAAAAAAAACAACAGTGAAATTAAGCAACACATTAGCAGAGCTAGACAGTATATTCAATGGTCCACACTCAGCCTTCCATCTCTGCAAAGAAGCAAAGGCAGTGCATTTTCTCATCTCTTCTTCAGGACTAGTCATTATAACTTTGTGTTATTCAGTATTTTTTATTGCTGCTGTTCTTTCGAATTACCACATCATGGTCATAATGTATATTTTCCTGGTTTTCCTCACTTTGAATAAGCTACGTGATGTGGTGGCTGGAATACCAGGCCTAGAGTCAGGAAGACCTGATTTCAAATGTGAACACAGACACGTGCTAGATGTGTGACCCTGGGCAAGTCACTTAACCTCTGTTTGCCTCAGTTTCCTCACTTGTAAAGTGAGGATAATAATAGCATCCACCTCCCAGGGTTGTTGTGAGGATCTAATGAGATCATTGTAAAGTACTTAGCACAGTGCCTGGCATATGGTAAGTGCTATATAAATGCTAGATATTATTTCCACTAGTATTATAAATTTATCTTTTCATACATCTCCAAATTTTCATATACATCACTCTCCACAATGCAACAATTAATTACATTCACATACCACAATTTATTCCATTATTTCCCAATCGATGATGTCCATTTTGTTTTTAGTTCTTTGCTGCTACAAAAAACAGAACTATGACTATTTTGGTGGAAAGAGGACCTTTCTGTCTGTGACTCCCTTGAGGAGTCTAGCAGTCAAGCAGAGGGACCTCTGAGTGAAAGAGTATTGACATTTTAATCCCCTTCTCAAAATACTTTTCAGAATAATAAGACCAATACATACCACTACCAACAGTATATATCAAGATGCTTGCTTTTGCACAGCCCCCAATACTCATCTTTTGTTATCTTTGCCAATTAGCTAGGTGTGGAATAAAAGCTCCTAATTGCTTTGATTTGCTGATTTTCCTATTATTAGTGATTTGGAGCAATCTTCCATATGTTATAGCTACTTTCATGAAAATCTAGTGAACCAAACTTCACTGTTTGGATTTTCATTTTTTTTTAAGATGGGAAGGGATGGAAATGAGACAGGGTGGGGCTAGTCACACAGGAATGACTTTAGAGCAGTAGCCACTCCCGGAAGACCTCACTGTAAGCACCCCTCCCTTAACTCCATCTCCACCCAGTAAATAGCTACCCCTTCTGTATACTCAATTAAGAATGAATTCACCAGAAAATTTGAATCTAGAATATTTGTGTCAAAATTTAAAAGTAGACAGTGAATCAATATAAAATTGCCCAAGAAAGCAATTGCTTTCCCTACAATCTCCACATCCGTGGCAGCCAGAGTCACTATATGAAGATAATTCCATCTCTCTACAGCCTCAGTCAGGCTGTGGCTGCATGTGTCCGGCCATGACATTCAGCAGGAGGGGCTTAAGCTCCTATGTTATCTCTGGGCAACCTGTTGCCCTTCACTCCAAAAGGAAAACACAAGAGGTTGCTGATTCAAATTGGATGTGTTCTCTTCAGGGAGCCAAGTGGGCATTTCTAAGTGCTGTGCTGACAGATGGAAAAGCCAGGCCTTTTCTTGGACTACCTCAAAGCCTTGGAAACCCTGTTTGACTCTATCCCACTCTGTTTCATTGCTTCCCAGCTTCAAGAATTCATGACTCCATCCATGTGTGCACTCCTTCCCTGAGTGCAGGTTACCATTCCTCTATTAACCCTTAGTAGACTGTTTCTGAAGGTGCTATGTCCAAGAAGAAAAAAAAAAATCCAAACCATTCCCTGCAGGGTAACTCTCTGAGGATGAACCTCTCTGAACTTAGCTAGATTGCTCCTCAGATGACAATCAATCTGTTAGCACACATGAAACCTTTCCAACATGGTAGAATTAGCCAAAGTTTGCATTCAGTGGGCATTGCTCTGGAGAATTCAGAATTACCTTCATGCCACAATGAGGCATTGGAGCAAGCCTTAGGTGGAGCATCTCCTTTTAATTTCTTTTTCAATGTGCCTGACTTCTACCTTTACCTATTCTCATCTTAGTTGTACTCACTTAGATGTTTCTTTATTTGTATCCTCAAATTAAATTTGGTCTAGTTTGTGTGTTTTATATTTAGTGTCCCCTATTAAACTGTTAATTCCTTAAGGACAAAAACCAGGCTTTCTATTTCTTTAGTATCCCCTCCCTTCAAAAAAAAAAATACTGGGGGAGAAAAGTGTAAGGATATAAGTCGGGACCCAACCAAAATGCTTCAATCTTTCTCCAGGGCCACAGGTCTTGTTTCTATTTGCTTGGGAAGGATGGGTGAATGGGGGAGGGGTAATACTATCCCCAAATTTGTTACTTCATTACAGAATTAATGCCACCTCCCTAAAAAAAACCCTAGAGAATTCTAAAGTCAATGTCAGCCCTGCTCCAATCATGTCTTCCACCCAATGTTACTACACGGCTGCACTTTACTTGATTTCTTTTGCCCTTTCCACATATATTTTCTGGTCCAAGAAACCTTTTCTATGGAAAGAGTTAATCCAGGGGTGGGGAACCTGCAGCCTCAAGGCTACATATGGCCCTCTAGGTCCTCAAGTGGGGCCCTTTGACTGAATTCAAATTTCATAGAACAAATCTCCTTAATAAAAGGATTTGTTCTGTAAGATGTGGACTCAGTCAAAAGGCTGCACCCAAGGATCTAGAAGGCCACATGCGGCCTGGAGGCCACAGGTTCCCCACCTCTGGGTTAATCCATACAAAACAGGAAGAGTACAATAAATTTTAGAAAACATGAAAGTAATCTGATCACTTGACCACAGGTCTGCTTTAACCTTTATTTAAAAATAATTAGCATTTACATAGCACTTTAAGACTTGCAAAGCACTTTACATGTAATCTCATTCAATCCTCACAATAATCCTATAAAATAAATGAAGAAACTGAGGCTAACAGGTTAAGTCTTGCCCAGCATCACATAGCTATTAAATGCCTGAGGCACGATTCCAGCTGAGGTCTTTCTGATTATAAATCCAGTGTGCTAGCAACTACTTCATCCAGCTGCCCTCTTTTAATCCACTTAGTTTCTTCCTAATCCCCCAAGGGGTCAGCTCACATAGGAAAAGATGCAGTGTCATCTTGAGCCAGGAAAGCTCTCTCTTCTCCAATTCTTCTGCTAGAATGGTCATTTCTCTTTTTCCTAGAGAAAACTGACTCCGGCTCTATTCAGTTTTTGGTCCTTTAGATTTGTCCTCTGGTACATATTTTATCACCTGTACCCCTCATTCAACCAATAAGGAATAGCCATCACTATATGGCTAAGCCTTGGTACTCTGCCTGCACATGTGACCCCTATCCATGTACCTCTTGTCCTTTAATTTCCCTGCCTGGATGTCCCATGCATAGGTTTCTAATTGTCTACATTGCACTTGGTTTGTTTGCTAGTAACCCTCAGAATGTGGAAGAAAACTGGACTCTGATTAAAGTCATAGGCATTCTATTGAACATCCACGTCTAACGTCATTTTCTTGACTGAAAGGAACAGAAAACACCCAGATACAATGCCTGATAGCATGGAATGTACTAAAAGATGTTGTTGACAGAATTAGCAATTTACAGCCTGGAAAGAAAATGAATGCTGAGCTTATTCACCGTGCAGAAAAGAAACTTTTTCCCCCTGATACTTTGCAAATGTTTAAGAGACTCATGACATCTTCTCCTCAGTTCATGATTATAATAAGAAAGATCAACTTTGTACACACACGTAGAATAACTGCTAAGAAAAACTCAGTTGGAGGTATAGGGAGTTAGGAAGAACATTAAAAAAAAAAAAGACCAAATAGATAAAACGAAAAAGGATATGCCTTCTTTATTTCTCAGTGGGGCGTATCGGTGTAGGGGTAGAAGTCTACAAGTTTGTTTCGTTAGAAAAAGAAGAAAGCCATTTCTGAAGGTTATTTCTTGTTTGGGAAAGGATTGTGGATTTACATGATGTCACAAACCCATCAATCTACCCCACGGACACAGGACAAGTGAACACAGCTTCTGATCATGGGATCGGAATAATACTTAGCCAAGACTCCCCAAAATTAGTGATATACCTCCTCCCCCACATGGCTGCCTCCATTACACAGCAGCTCTGCAAGAAGACTGAAATGCACTTGTCATTCTCTCTCCCCCAGATAACTGAGCTTTGTTTAAGACTCATTTCTATACTTAGGCTTATGCCTTCGAGAAGACTATATAGTTCAACTACTGGGTTTTAGATATCATTTGTTAATAATGTTCCCTTTTCTGACCTGCTAAAAGCACCATTGACTTCACGTAACATGAGCAAGCTTTTAAAAAGGCCCCTGCATTTTTTTAGGCAACCACCTATGGAACAAACTTAAACATTTATAAAGCACTCACTATGTGTAAAACTCTGCTAAGTATCCCATGAAGATAAGAAAATGAAAAATGACCTTGTCCTTGCCCTTGAAGAGCTTAAAATCCAATGGGGGTGGAGAGGGGTGGGGAACAGAATCACAGCATGTACATAGATAAGAGAAATTATTTTATTTAGATTTTTTAAAATAGATTTGTATTCATATATTTTACTTTTATATTGCCCAGATTCCCCTCCCATGTCTCTCCCTTTTCTCCCCTTCCCAAAATCCACATCTTAAAACAAAGAATTTTTTAAAAAGATGAAAAAGAAAAAAAAATTCTACAAAATTGAACATTAACCCCCCAAAAATAGATTATTTACAAGGTTGAAGATATTTTCTTACTAGGCCTGTGATTCACACTCTCTTTAGCAATGATGTTCAGCACTTTCTCTGCATTTTATAGTCCCAGAGAGTTGTCAAGAGGATTGAAAGGATAAGTGACTTGTCCAGAGTCACGTGGCCAGGATGTGTTAGAGGCCAGACTTGAACCTGTCTTCCTGATTTTAAATTTAGATCTCTCTCCAGTATGCCATGCCTTTAATGATAGAAGATAGAAGGTGAAAAACGCAAAGAAAAAAAAAACCTACACAACTTATGAGAAAAATTGATGAAGAAGAGATTGTTTTTAGCTAGAGGGGTAAGGCTATAGGAAGAAATGGTACCTGAACTGGGCCTACAAAGGACAAGATGTCAGCAGGTGGTGATGTGGCTATCACAGTGCAGGTTTAGCTGAGGAAAACAAAATGGTCCATTTTGACTAGAACTTGTGTGAATTCCATAAAAGAAGACCAGAAAAACTGAAGTGAGTGAGATTGTGGAGAGCCTGAAATGCCAGGCTAAGGAATTGATATTTATCCCCTAGGTAGGCAAGTCTATGAAGGTGTAATCAAAGACTTAGATGTTATAAGTATCCCTTTACTCCTTCCCTGACTATAGATTCTAAGTTTCTTGGGGGAAGAGGTTGTGTCTTGATCATTTCTGTACCTTCTACTACCTTATACATTTGTTGTTTAGTTTTTCAGTCATGTCTGATTCTTTGTGAACCAATTGTCTATGGGATTTTCTTGACAAAGATACTGGAGTGGTTTGCCATTTCTTTTTTCCAGTTTTATGCAGGTAGGGGTTAAGTGACTTGTCCAGGGTCACACAGCTAGTAAGTGTCTGAGGTTATATTTGAATTCTGGTCTTTCCGATTCCAGTCCCAGGGCTATATCTACCGTGCCACCTAGCTACCTTCTTATACATTTCAGTTGTTTTTCAGTCATGTCTGATTTTTTGTGCCCCTATTTGGGGTTTCCTTGGCAAAGATACGGGAGTGATTTGTCAATTCCTTCTACAGCTCATTTTACAGATGAGGAAGCTGAGGCAAACAGGATTAAGTGACTTGCCCTAGTAAGTGTCTGAGATTGGATTTGAACTCTGGTCTTTCTCACTCCAGGCCCAGTGCTTTATCCATTGAACCACCTAGCTGCTCATCTTATACATAGCAAGTACTTAATAAATATTTGTGGAGTTGAGCTACATTGATTATTTCCAACTCTGTCCTAAAGCACTCTCAGAGTAAACAGGCCAAGCATTAACTACTTGTGGGGTGAACTGTAAACAGTTCTGCATTTATGTACCTCAGTGCTTTTGGGTTTCTCCTTATCTGGCCCATAGGACAATGAGAAGGGTGCCTTTTTTCTCCCTACAGATAGTACATGTTCTTGTACATTTGTAGACATATCTGTCACAAATGCACAGAATTATGTGAGTGTATGTGGGATCCCAGAACTCATTTTATAGTTTTCTTTTAAAAAAAAAAAGACAAAACAAAAAAAATAGTCACTCTCAACAAGGAAAGGAGCACCTAGGAGCTAACAGTCAAAAGCACCAAACATCTTCCCCAATAGTAATACAATAATGCAACACAAACTATACGTACTAGTGGATCAGTGGGCTCTAGCTATCCACAAAATAGCAGAAACTAGCTGATCAAATTATTAAAATAGTTCGTTTTAGGAAATTCTATGTCTGTGGTTTGAAGGAGGAATCCTAGAATGCATTCTGAAGAGAAAAGCCTCTGCCAAGCCATTATTTATAACTGTGTAACCATGACAGCCAATCTGTTCCATTTAGTTCAGCTTGACAACTACCAGTCATGATTCAGGGAAAAGTAGGCTGAGTGGAACAGCCTACTTGTGTGCGGGCTGTTCAAAGAACGGTGTTGCCTCTCTATGGGCTTATGACCCAGTCCTCCTTTTTGTGAGGAAGAAAAGACTTCTCAGAAATGCTTCGCTGCTAAGCTGGATAATCTAGCAGAATTTAATGTCCTGACTTCTATTCTTCTCCCATGCTGGTGTGTGTGTGTGTGTGTGTGTGTGTGTGTGTATGTAATGCACCATGAGTGGCTTTCCTGTTTGTCATTTATGTTACACCTGCACAAGATGAGTGGCCCCAGGGAGAAAAGCCTGCTTCTTCCCAACACCACCATAATCACCATGACCACCACCAACAAACACCACCACTAACACCAAAACCAACTATCACCACCACCACCACTATCACAACAGTCCAGCAGGGGCCTCTCAATCCCTGCCTCTCCCCTCCAAGAAGGAAGGGAGAAGAGGCGTAAAAGACAATCATCTCAGGGTTGTAGCCTTGGCATTATCCTCCACTCGTCTTCACTCACCCCACATATCTAACCAGTTGCCAAATCTGGCTGTTTTTAATCTTCACAACACCTCTCTCACAACTGACCCCTTCCTTCTCTTCCCATAGCCACTATCTTAGCTCAGTTCCTCATGCCTCTTGCCTAGTTTATTGCAAGGGCCCTCAATTGGGCTCCCTGCTTCCAATCTCTCAACTCTTCAGTCCATTCTCCTTTCTGCTGCCAAAGTGATTTTCCTTAGTTGCAGATGTGAGCATGTCACTGCCCTATTAAGTCAACGCTAGTGGCTCAGTTTTTTAAACCCTTCACAACCTGGTCCCAACGTATCTTTCCTGACTCGTTGAAAACTGCTCCCCCTCTGTGATCTGTGATCTCTTTTCTTCACACATGACACTCAATCTTCCATATTGATGCTTTTTCAATGGCCATCTCCCATGCCTGGGCTTCTCCTCTTTATTTTCACCTCAAAGAATCCTTCTCTTCCGAGAACATTCAGCTCATCCCCCACCTTCTATAAGAAACTTTTCCTGAGGGTCTTCCCTCCCAAACCACCAAATACTTAGTATTTATGCTGTAAATACTATCATATGTACACTTTTCTCTTCCATTTGAAAGTAAGCACCTTTAGAGCAGGAATTGTTTCATTCTTTGTATTCCTATCACCAGCACTTAACATGGTGCCAAGCACATAGTGGAAGTTTAATAAATGCTTATTGATCATATTGATTGATCTTCCTAAACCCTGGGGAAAAGTACAGAAAACATCTGGCTGTTTTAATCTGATGCCCTACTTAAATTGTCTGTGACTGAACTGTACAGGAGGAAATGGTATCCTTCTAAATTTCCACACCTAGAAAGTGGGCATGGCAGTGTACTGTGAAAACTAAGCCATTTGTAGACACTGAAAACGGACCCTTGGGCAAAATTTAGATATGTATTAGTGTTTGTCAGCCTTTATTCTAGGAAAATCAAGTTCAACATTTTTCTTCCTCTCAAGTCCTTTGCAGCAAATATTTGAATCACAATTAATCTTTCAAACTACTTCAAACAGCCATTTTAAAAATAGGCTATCACTATAAGGACAGGAACCATTTTAATTGAAGCTGCCAATGAAGGAGGTAATACAATGATCAAGTAGGTTTAATCTGGGTAAAGGGCATCTTAGACAATTACTCCTATCCCACTTAGATGTGACTTGTTATTTAAATCAGGTAAGGGCACCTCAAGTGTTGTCTAGGTGTAACTGAAGCCTAGACTCCAATGAACTGACTTTAGACTAAGTGCAAAAATTCCTTGATCAATTTAGATTTGACATCAAACTATTAATGCCTACTGATTGGGTCCCGATATTCACCCAACTGAGTAGTGGATTATAATAAACTTAAATGGCAGCTCTTATAATACATTTAAGGGGGCCTCTTTGAAAGCCATTGGATAAACTGGAATGAGGAATTCTGTTCAAATAGGTTGAGGGACTAATGTGAAAATATGCTTAATATGAAGGTACAAGTAGAACCTATATCAGATTGCACACTGTCTTGGGGAGGGGGGAGGAGAAAGAGGGGGAGAAAATTTAAAACGCAAAGTCTTATGGAAGTGAATGTTGAAAATGAAAAATTAATTAATTTTTTAAAATTTTTAATTAAAAAAATAGAATGGTATAAATAAGGAATACAAGAAGGCCAAGATTAGCTAGACCATAGACTTAAACAGGGGGGAAAATAAATAATCAGTCTAGAAATATAGTCTAGAACCAGATTGTGAAGATCTTTAAATGCAAATAGAGGAGTTTATATCTTATTCTACATGTGAAAGGGAGCCATAAATGCATCTTGAGCAGAGGAGTGTCATGGTCAGGGCTGTGGTTTAGAAATATCAATTTGACAGTTGAGTGGATGGTGAACTAAAGAACAGAAAAAATGAATGGAGGGGGACTAATTAGAAGCTTAGTCCAGGAGAGAGGTGATGGGTACCTGAATTAGAATGGCTGTGGTATACGCAGAGAAATGAAGATGGATGTAAGAGTTGCTGAAGAGGCAGAATCATCAAGACTTACCAACTGATTGGATATGGAGGAGGGGTGGTAGGAATAAGGAGTTGAGGCTGAGTCTTAGATTGCAAATCAGGGTCAAGTGACTTGAAGGATGATTGTGCCTTTGACAGAAATTGAAACATGAGATGGACAGGTGGGTTTATGGAGAAAGATAATGAGATTGGTTTTAGACATGTTGAATTCAAGATTTCTAATGAACATCTAGGTGGAGAAGTCTAGCAGGCAATTGGAAATGTGGGACTGGAGCTCAGGAGAGAGATGAGGATGGATATAACCAGTCATCTGTACAAAGACAGTAGGTGAATCCATGGTCTAGGTAACTCTGGAAGTTGCAGAGAAAGTGCTGACCTATACTGGTAAAGGCAGTTTCCTTATCTGGGAATTCCCTATACCAATGAAATCACAGTTTCATTTCTTAACCCTCGTATATTAACAATGATCCCAAACATGTAGACTTTCATGCAACAGATTCCAATTAACCTTTTTCTTCCCTCAATGATTCCATGAGGCTGCTTATTCTTTCTAATTCAAATCAATCCCAGAATCCCAGAGTCATTATTTTCCAACTCACACAAGTCTTTTAAAATTCATTGAAATTTAATTATCACTTGATGAGTACTTGGATGCCATCAATCTCAAACAAAATGCACAATCCAGAACAGGCAAATGAGATGAAGGAATGATTTTTTTTTTTCAGAAACTCCCAGGGAATGTGACTGAAGAACATTGCCAAGACTTAAGTAACTGTCTAATTTCTTCCCTCCTCCAGACACCAGACACACTGAGACATAAAGGAGACATGAGGAATGCAGGTGTGTACCCCCTAGGCCCCAGGCATGTTGCAAGACTGCTGAGTAAGCCGCAGAAACTCCATCCAAATAAACCTTAGGACTTTCAGAAGACACTCATGGCAATGGCCCATGATGTAAAATAAATTGGTATCATAGAACAGCATCTCTGCAGAAGAGACAAATTAAAATAGCAGCTTTTACGATACATATGCCAAGCCCAAAGCCATACCACCACGTTTTTGTAGGTATTCTTTTAAAGCTATTTCCTGGGGGGCAAATAAGGGAGGGTGCTACCTATTGACTCTGTGATCTTAAGCAAGTCCCTTCCCCTCTCTGAGCTCTGTCTTTAAAATGAGGGGTACTGGAGTTTATAACCAGTAAGGTGCTCTTCACTTTGTTAATCTCATGATCCTATATGTCCAAGCTTCAGGGGGATTTAATAAAGGATATAGGGATAGCCCACAGAAGCTTGCTCTCACCAACATAGTTTCACAATAGCAACATTAATAAAATAAAAACACATTTCACCATAAAGTTGTAAAACCAAACTATAAAGATGTCAAGAAAATCAATCATTTATAATATTGTTCCTAGGATGCTAATTCAACACTATTTTATCTAACATTATGTTTTTGCAGAACCAATGTATGACATTAGGGGGGCTAAACCTATAAAATTAAATGAAGGAATCACAGATGGTACCCAGCATCCTCACTACTCACTATACCATGCATCATCCTGTCTCATTCCAGGTCTTTTAGTTTAAGGGGCAGGAATTAGACACCACATAATCCTCAGTTTAGAAATAAGAAAGTAAAAATATGAAGAAGTAACAGAATATAATAAACTTAAGGGGACCCCTTAAAGAGTAAGCCAGTCCCTACCTCTGACACTGGTCAAGATTACATTTAAATCACCTTTAATGAGATGCATGTCCAGGGGAAAGGCTTCTAAAACCTCTACTAGGAACCCATCCTAGGATGGAGCCTCAGTTTTCTCATCTGTAAAGTTAAACTTGATCATCTCTAAGATCTCTTCTAATCTAAAACCTTTTATGCTATGACTTTGTAACTTTCACCAATGGGCAATTCCTGTTTTCATTTTAAGTCCTGTCAAAAACGGTGCTCAGAATAGTAAAGGGTCATAGGTCATCTGAAAGAGCACTTAAAGGAATTGGAGATATTTAGCAAAGAAAAAAGTCATGACAATTGTCTTCACATTTATGAGGGGCTGCCATCTGGAATAGAGACTTGTTAGGAGCCTACCTGCTTATTTATCATCGGCAATATTGTAATTATCAAGACATCCAGATATCTTCTAGTCATTTATAATGGGGGAGGGGCAAAATAATTTGCCCTTCCTCCTCTCAGTTCTAGCTAGAACAATAGCAGGCCCCCACAAATCATGCTAACTGGATCGAGAAAGCATCTTTCTGTTGTTAACAGGATAAGGACAAGAAAAGATCCCTGGGCCCATTTCTATTTGATTGACACCATTGGTATAGCTCTACGATTAAGGTTATTATTAAACATTCTATTTTAATTGTATATCATATTTGATGGTTTCATATGCTTATATTTTATTTTCACATTGGTCATGTTGTAAGGAAGAATTAGAACCAATAGGAGGAACCACAAGAAAGAGGAAACAAAACAAAACAGAAGAAAAAAAAAGCATCAATCTACATTCAAACTCCAGTTATTTTTTTTGAATGTGGGTAGCATTTTCTATAATGAGACTTTTGGAGATGTCTTAGACCCTTGCATTGCTGATAAGGGCTAAGTCTATCAAAGTTAGTCATCGCACAACATGACTGTTACTGTGTACTGTACTGTGTACAATGTTCTCCTGGTTCTACTCACTTCACTCAGCATCAGTCCATACAAGTCTTTCCAGGTTTTTCTGAAGTCTGCCTGCTCATCATTTCTTATAGCACAATAGTATTCCATTACATTCATATACCACAACTTGTTCAGCCATTCCCCAATTGATGGACATTTCCTCAATTTCCAGTTCTTTGCCACCACAAAGAGCTGCTATAAATATTTTTGTACATGTGGGTCCTTTTCCCATTTTTATGATCTCTTTGGGATATAGCCCTACAAGTCATATGCTTATACTTTTCCCCAATAATGTTTTCACTTGCATTAACAAGTAAAAACTCTCTTTTCCTCCCCTCTGTCTTTTCTCTATTCCCTATCTTCCCCGTCTCTGTGTCTGTCTCTCTTTCTCTCTCTCTATCTCTCTCCTCTCCATGTCTCTGTCTATTTGTGTGTCTGTCTTTCTGTCTCTCACCTGAACACACTCTGAGAAGGGGATAATAATGGACCATGTGACTTGAACAAAGGGCCATCTTTCTACTGCTGACAAGGATCCATATGATCTGAAACTAGCCTGAGTAGTAACACATACACACACACATACACATGAAAATAGTAACCAGATCTAACAGTGCTCAAAATGGAAAAAAAAAAAAAGCACATTTTTGCCTCCAAAGGGAATTGCATGATTGTAGCAAGTCATTGAGAGACCCTACGGGCAATGATGAAGGATGATATAATTATGACACATGCATGTGCCCTTTGACAACTGAAGTGGACACATTCAAAGGAATTTAAGCCTCAGAAGCATTACACCCACTTACTCCTGTTCCTTTTCTTTCTAACCCTATAGGTAGAAGAAGAGGCAAGTGGCAAGTCTGTACCTCTCTGTCAGCATGTGGCTCACAACTTCTAGGCATGGCATCTGGCATCAGAATTTGTGGAAGACAATTTAATTCTAACTTCCTTTTCTTAAAATACTATTCATGGATATTTGTATCCTTAAAGCTAGGGTTAAAGGACAGGTTCTCAATGTATAGATAATTGTTTTTAAATACATTTGCTTGTTTGTATTGAACTAGAAATTTCTCTGAAATTCTATGTGTAGTCTAGCTCTGTGGGGTTTATAAATAGCTTTTATCTTTCAAGGAAACATGTTGGGTTTTTTGAGAGTTGAGTACACTGAGTACTGTGTTGGCCAAATGCAAAAGATCCCAAGGAGTTGGGGGGAGGGGTACACTGCGAGGGGTGGCAAAAGGACTGGTACAGAAACTTCAACCCAAACAACCTCAACAATCTGCATTATTGATATATTCCCAACAAATAGGAATCCTGCCTTCTTCAAAAGCTGTCTAGGAAAGGTGACTGGGAAGCAACTCTTGGTAAATATTTTGTAATTTTCATTTTCCCGCCTATTTATTGATGGTTTGCAATTATAATCCATTTATGCTTTGTTTCCTCACAACAACCCTATAGAGTAGTGCAAGCACCATCCCCATGTTTACAGCTAAAGAAGCTGAGGTTCAGAGAGATTAAGTCACCATGTTACATGCTTTCAAAGGAATGTATACTTATTATGTGCAATTTACAGAAATAAAATCAGTGACTAAGTGTCATTCTGAAAATAAAAGTTGTCCAACTTCCACAATGACTACATTGAATTTTCTGACAGGGGAATTGCCACTAAAATCCCAGCCTGGTTCAACCTTTCTGCAAGCATTGGCATCATTAGTGGTGATAATTCTACGTGAGAAGGAAAGGGTACTCTCACCACGTGAATCAACACAGCTTTACTTATCATCTGACAGCTACCACAGCAGCTGGTCAATGTGTCAATTATTAGGTGAACATTTGGAACCATTTTTTTTATTATGACTTTAATAACCCCTGCACATATGAAACAGGGAAGTCATCAATTATCTTGCTGTCCTCTGCCATGGTCAGACTACATAGAGAGCACTGTGTTCATTGCTGGGAACTGAATTTTAGGAAGAATATTTATAAGCTGAAGAGATTCCAGAGGAGAGGGTGACTAAGGTTGTGAGGACCCTCAAAATCATATCATATAAGAAGAAGCTAGATCTTTAGCCTGGGGATCTTTAAACTTAAGGGGAGGCAGAAGGAATGGGTTATAGTTACATGGAAAAAGGAATTTGACTTGATTTTTATTCTCCGCAGAGGATAGAACTAGGAGCAATGGATAGTCGGTGTAAAAAGGTATATTTAAGCTTGGCATTGGCAGTGGCATAGTGGATAGAGTGCCAGGTCTGGAGTCAGGAAGACTCATCTTCCTGAGTTCAGATCTGGCCTCAGACACTTATAGCTGTGTAGCCCTTGGCAAATCACTTAATTCTGTTTGTCTCAGTTTCCTCATCTGTTAAAAAAAAAAATGAGCTGGAGAAGGAAATGGCAAACCACTCCAGTAACTTGCCAAGAAAATCCCAATGGGGTCACAAAGAGTGGGACAAGGGGCAGCTAGGTGGCGCAGTGAATAGAGCTCTGGCTTGGAGTCAGGAGGACCTGAGTTCAAATCCAGATTCACACATTTAACACTTACTAGCTGTGTGACCCTGGGCAAGTTACTTAACCCTGATCACCTCACCAAAAAGCAAAAAACAAAAAACAAAAACAAAAACAAACAAAGTGAAAATGACTGAACAACATTTGGGGGAGGGAAAAAAGAAAAACAAAAACAAAACTTGCTATGGTAAGAGCTGTCTAAAAGTGGAATGGATTGCCTCAGGAGGCAGAGGATCCCTTTGCTGGGTTGCTTGCTGGCTCATCATCTATTTCATGCATGGGGCAGCTAGCTAGGTGAGCAGTGTAGAGGGAATTGTCAAGCACATACACACTGAATTAGATGGCCTGAGGTCCCTTCCAAATCTGGGATTCTATGTTAGCTCTCTCACCTTTTAATGGAATTAGAGAAATTTTTACAGCAGAAGAGGGAGAAGCTGGGTAATGGCTCAGAAGAAGCCTGGCAGAATGCAGTTTAAGGTAGTACATTGATCATGTGAATCCGTTCCACATTCCAGTTCATATCTGATTATCCAATAGGTGACAGAAGCATTTTTAAACCCCACAAAATAAGGCATTTTAAACATAAGAATTATGTATTTGGGAGGAAGTAACCAGTGAATTCTAGTCAGAGTTTTGACTATTTATTTTGGTATCAAGGAAAACAGCACAAAATGCCCTCAGGACAGCAATAATTAAGTCACCTTCAAATCAACTTTTTATGACAAATTTGGGGGTGGTTAAGAGAGATCTAGGTTCTCAAAATAAAAGCTCCATGGGAGGAGGGATCCTGCTGAGTGGTGGGTTGGGGGAAAGGGGCTGGAGAAGAAGTGCTCTATAGGAGTATTACTATTTTAATATTAAATTAAAGTATTAATTTTTAATTTAATTAAAATGAATAATTAAATTAAAATAGTATACCTATTTTAATAAGAAACTACTACGTAACACACTTCCAGCAAACTGCTACAGAGGAAATAATAATTCTTACAAAGTTGGTATTAAATTCAATTGTTTCTGCCAGCTGAAGGAATACAAGTAAGCTATCCTGACCTCTAACTATCACTGTCCTGGTTTTAATTACATGGTGGGGGGGGGGGGAGAAGGAAAAGAGGCAGGGTAACCAGCTCTACAGAGTGTGAGCTGGATGGCCTAGCAGCTTACCTTCTACCTGCCTCGATTATCTTACATAGATAGCCATCACAACCAGAGGCAGCTGGATAGTACAATGGGACTCAGGAAGGCTTAATTTCAAATCCCACCTGAGACACTAGCAGTATGACCTTGGGCAAGTCGCTTAATCTTAGCTTCACTTTCCTCATCTTAAAAATGGGCATAATTATAGCACCTACATCACAGGATTGTTGTGAGGATATAATGAAATAATATATGTAAAGTGTTTTACAAACCTTAAAGTACACTATTAAATTAGCTGCTATTATTATGTTGTATGTTGGAAAGAGCACTAGATTTGGAATAAGAAGACCTTGGTCCAAATCCCAGCTCTCCTCCTTACTACTACCACAGGCAAGGTCCTTTCTCTCGCTATGCTCAGTTTCCTCATCTTCAAAATGAGGTGGGAGAAAGAGGGTCAATCATATAATTCTAAGGTCCCTTCTAGACCATGTGTTCCTATAAACTCATCCACGCCCCCTCCTGCTTATCCAAGGTTATGAGTAGTCATTATCACTTCATGAGATACAGAATATGTTCAGGGAACCAGCCAGCCTATGAACGCTGCTATGGAGGACAGAACAAGATCTATTTATATGCTTAACATGTCGAGTTTCTTAAAATCTCTGTTCTCTCAACATTTATCTCCTGCCCTCGTGTTCCTTCTCTCCTAGCACAGAATAAACATAGGACTATGTTGGTAGCGTGGGCTTGGTAGAAAGTCCACTCTTGTACTCAGGGAAAAAAAAGATGATGAAAGTTAAATATTTTCATTAAAGGCACAGAAGAAAGGAAAGATAAGGGTCAAAGGCCACACCAGCTTTTTAAGGACTTAGAGAAAATTATAGTCCTGGACATTACACTACCCATACTTTCTTGCCACTTCTCCCCTCCCCCCAGAAACCTTCCCCTTCTCTAAAAAAGAAAACATCTCAGTCTTGGTAGAGATGGCTTTTAATCATTCATGTTAATAGGAAGGAGCCCTAACAGCCTTACATATTTTAAATTGAGCCATGCCTCCTACTCCTTCAAAACAATGACAACAAATCCTTCCCTCGAAATCCCTTAAAAAATTTTTAAATTAAAAATTCCCTAACAACAAACAAACAAACAAACAAAATCTAAGTGGTGACATTTTAAAATCACTAAGTTTAAAGGGCAAGTTAGTACTGATAGGTTATTAAATTGTTGTTCTCCCCAGCCCATGCTTTACATGTAGGTTTCTTTGACCAATAGCATTATTTTTGAGTTTAAAAGTTTTGCCCTCTTCTTTTTTGACAATCTTGGCTTAGGTAGATCAACTTGGCCCTCTTTTTCTAGGTTCTTTGAGCTAACCAGGTAATATCTTGAGAGGCCATCTTAGTCATCCCAAAATTTCCTTCCTCCTTTTCTGATCATCTAAAATTTATTAAGCCCAAATTATTTAAAAAACTTCATAGTCATAACTTGAGAAAAATGGAGGCATAACATAATGGATGCCTTGATTTGTCTACCTAAACCTCATCCTCCTGGCACTGGAGAAGGAAATGACAAACCACTCTTGTGTCTTTGCCAAGAAAACCCCAAGACATGAGACCCACAGGATCACAGAGAATTGGACACGGCTGAATAACAACAACAAAAATCTCACTTTTCAACACTGGAGAGAAAAGAAACAGAGACAGCGGGGTGTGTGTGTATATGTGTGTGTGTATTGTGTGTATGTGTGTGTGTGTGTGCATGCGCAAGCATGCATTTGTGTTTGAACATGAAACTTTCCAGACTGTGGGTACAAAGTAAAAAAAAAATGATCAAATCCTTCTGGGATATCTCCTGTGCCCTGGGAAAAAGTTAAATGCCTGACTTAAAGGAATACTCATCTTCTTAAAGGTGATTGAGGATGACAAAATCAGGGTCCGTACAACGTTCCAAAGAGAAATCATAAACTCTTTCTCCATCTAATGAGTCTATGAAATCTCAATTGTTTGCCTAATTCTAAGATTTCATGAAAGAGAATAAAGATAAACACTGGACAGGTCAACGAGGGTAGTTGGAAACCTTGAAGACAGGACAGATACTCATCTAGTGGAAATGTTTTAAGTGTGATCCAACCCAAAACTGTGTGAGGGGAGGGAAGGATGGATTAGATAATCCCTCCAATTCATTCCAGCTCCCTAATTCTACTTCTGAATTAACAGATCAGATGTAAAACACTGAAAACGAATCGGAGATTTCTGACAAATGCACAGAACCCTGCTGTTTTATGTTTTACATGGAAAAGAAAATAGCTCAAAATACCTCAGACTATTTCAGTTACAGAAGAAACAACCCAAAAAGAAAAAAAATAAGCATCTGGAAAATAGTAATTAAAATACTTTTTCTGGACCTAACTCTTGTTTTCTACTTCTTCTGGGAATGAGATTTTATAGCTGAAGGATAAAAACAAGGTTTCTATTTGGGAAATGTGAACTGAGGTCTCAGTTGCTAAAGGAAAAGAGTGATGGGGAACCACTGCCCAATAAGGAAATGTGTATGCATGTACATCAGTAGGCACTAACTGTCCCTCTTTCTCCCATCTCCTTTCAACAAATATTTATTCATCTGTGAATCACTGTGGAGGATGCAAAGATGTCAAAGAAACAGCTCCTACCCTCAAAGAATTTATAATCTAGTTGGGGGTGTGGGGTGGGCAGTGATGGCAAATACCTAGGATCGTGATTATAGATTTAGAAGTTGAAAGGCAACTATAACACAAATAACATGTGATAAATGTTACTAGAGGTGCAAACAAGATGTTATGGGAATTCAGAGGAGAGATCACATATGAACTGAAGAGAATGCGAGGTTTTCATAAAGCCTTTATGGACACCTTTCCAGTCTTTCCTTTCTACTACCCACTCAGATTTCCTCTTATAAGAGGTACTTTCTGATTTTCTTCACACCCCCCATGATGAGTCCTCTCCCCTAAATTATTTTTTATTAACGTGGAACATATTTTTAAAAATATCTTTACATGTTGTTTTCCCCAGTGGAATCTTCACCCAATATCCTGTCAACACCTCAAAAATCAACACTTTCAAAATGTAACTTGTGATTTTTCCCTTAATTTCCATTCTCTTCCAAAGTTCCCCAGTTTTTGTTAAAGTATCACTGTTCTTTCTGTTACCCAAGTTTTTAACCTCAATTGTTCCCAATTCTTCCCTTCCTCCTTCAGCCCATACCCAACCAGTTGCCAAATCTTGTTGACTCCATCTTCATCAAATCTCCACAAAATTCCATCTCCTTTAGTCCTCTTGTCTCCTCATGTAGCCTCTAGCCTAGTTCATGTCCTTATCACCTCTTCCATAGAATACTGAAATAGACTCCTAATTGGTCTCCTTGCTTCTGCTTTCTCCCTTCTCCAACCTACCATACATATAATGGCCAAAACCATCTTCCTAAGGCACAAGCATGACCACTCTGCTCCTCTGCTCAAAAACTGACAGCAGTTCCCCCTTGACTAAAGCACAAATTACAAACTCCTCAGCCTACAATTTAAGGCCTTCTATGATCTGTCTCCAAAATGCTTTTACAGCCTTACTTCATATTCTCTCCTTGGTATACTGTATTCCAGCCAAAAGTGGACTACAAGCTGTTTCTCAAACTCAGCATTCCATCTCTTGCCTTCATGCCTTTGAACAAGCTGCTGGGGCCATCATTGCCATCATCATCATCATCATCATCATTACCGTCATAACTACCATTTTTACATCTACCTACCTATCTAATCTCACTTAATCCTCACAGCAACTCTGTGAGGAAGGGGTTATTATTGCTCCCATTTTACAGTGTGGACACTGAGGCAGGTAGAGATTAAGTGATTTTCCGAGTCAGACAGTGAGCAAATGTCTGAAGCATGATTCAAACTCATGTCTTCTCCTGATTCCAAAGTCAAACTCTATCCATCACTCCATCTAGATGCCTCAGAAACAATGCACTCGCCTCATTTTCACTTCTTAGAATCTTTTCTTCTAAGTCTTACTTCAGGTACCACCTATTCCTTTAAGTCTTCTCTAATCTCCCAGTTGTTCATGCTCTTTGCCTCCTCAATTTTCCTTGTACTATATATCTCTCTGTGTATAGCAAGGACAGTGCAACTTTAGAATGCAACCTTAATAGGAAGGACTGTTTTGCTTTTGTCTTAGTATTTAGAGAACTTAGCTCAGTGCTTACTGTATGGAAAGAACTTAACAAAGGTTTCTTGAATTTTATAGCTCACCAAGGAAACAAAAGCTCCAATGATGTCTGAGGCAGGACTTGCAAAGGTGTACGGTTTTAATGGTTCAAAGCTTCAAGATATGGATTCAATTTAAAAAAAAAAAGAATACTGATGGTGGGGCCACTCTGGAAATATGGACAAATATGCACAAATATGGAAATACGCACAAACGGTTACTAAAACATTCATATCCTTTGTCCTGTGGATCCTACTACTGGGACTATATCCAACAAGGTGACTGACTTCAAGACTTTTGACTAAAAAAATATTCAAAGCAGTATTATTTATGATAACAAAGAATGGAAATAAAATATGTGTACAACAATTGGGAAATTGCAGAACAAGTTATAGTACATGGATATAATGAAATATTGTTCCATAAGGAATGACATATATAAAGAAGTCAAAGAAACTTGGGAAGATTTGTGTGGAGTGATACTGAGTGAGGAAAGCAGCGCCAAAAGTAAAGATACATTGATTGACTCCAAGGATGTAAAAATAGATGTAAACAGATGTAAATAGAGTTGCCATGGAGAAGCAACAAATCCTTCATCCAACACAACAATGTTAGTACCATAATGCCAAAGTTTAAGAACACGTATGTGGTATTCATTGCTAAACCTCAGCTCAAACTGCTAGGGTTATCCAAGATGTGACTCGAATACTTCCTTGTTCTATTTTCTTTGTCTACACCACACAATTAAGCATTTTGTTGTATCCATAAAGAATGCATATTTATGTATCTGTATGTATAAACATGTTTCTTCTTACCTTTTGTTAAGTCCTGTTGGTTTTATCTCTGTAACATTTCTCACACATACCTCCTTCTCTCCTAGCTGGTCTCCCAGTCTCACATCTCTCTCCAATACAATCCAACCTCCACTCAGTAGTTAAAGTGATCTTTGTAAAAGCATAGTTCTGACCATGTCACCCCTCCCCTCTCCAATTCAATAAATTCCAGTAGCTCCTGATCACCTCCAGGATCAAATATAAAATTCTCTCTTGGTGTTCAAAATCCTTAATAACCTGCCCCCTCCCACCTTTCCACATATACCTTACTCCCATGTACTCCATGATATAGTGCCACTGGCTCCACTCCATTTGAAGACTCTGGGTGTTTTCACTGGCTGAGCCCTGTATCTGGAATGCTCTCCCTCCTCATCTCTGCCTCTTGACTTCCCTCATATCCTAACTAAAATCCCACTTTTTATGAAAAAAAAGCCTGACTTCATTTCCTCTTGGCCACCAGACTTCCGTGACCCTGGAGGAGAGAGTGAGCTCTGCCTTAAATCCAATTCATGCCATCATCCTCATGATGTCATTGGACCTCTTTGAGAGTAAAAGATGAACAACAATGCTAATGCCCTCCCTCTAATGATTACTTCTAATTTATCTTGTGTATATCTTCTTTGTACACAGTGTACATAGAACAAGGACTGTCTTTTGCCTTTCTTTGTATCCACAGCATTATTATATGCACAGCAAGGAGCACATGTCCTTGTAGATACATAGGAGCCATGAATTCATTTGGTACCATATATCATCTAGTGCAGTGCTATGCAAAGTGAACAACACATGCTTTACACCATGGACCATATCAGAGGTCTTTCTGAAAGATATGTGAAAAACTCAGATAAGTATTGGGATAATTCAAGCAAAAGTGGACCTTTCTAGTAAACTGTAGTGCCATGGGCCTAGTTTCTGGAAGGTGTGATAACCTAATTTTTTCATAATGACAAGATCCCCTCAAACAAATTCTTTCATTGTTTAGAATTCAGATGAGCATTGACAGACCACTAAAGAGATCAATAGTTTAAAAAAAATCTATCACAGACAAGAAGACCTTTAGGTTTGTTCAATTGTTACAGTAGCAATTCATTATCAGATTAATAAACAGAGAGACTGGAATTAGTCAAGGCATGCCAGACAGGGTGAGAACCAAAGGTCACCAAAAAATGAAATTATTCCTCTCTTAGTAGATAAAGAATGAATTAGTTACTACCTTATGTCACTTTAAAATCAGCCACCTATACACAGATTGCAACAGATTGGCTAGAAAACAACTTCCTAAATATAATCATGACCCTCATCATGAACAAGGTTAGGCTCCGTGAAGTATAGTCTCGGATGTGGTAGAGGAGTGGGAGAGGTTAGTTCCTACTGAGTGCCAGAGACTATAAAGAACTCAGATGTCATGATGTGTCATCAACTGGAACGTTTGCTGATTGACAAGAAGTCCAAGTCAGCGAGGACAGGGAAACAATGTGGCTGAAGTGACAGAGCTGGGAGATAGAAGTGAACGTCTCACTACATCCTTTTATATCTCATTTCTCATCTAGTTTTGGGAATGCCACACTTTAAATAACTACTTTTTATTGTCGCCATTGTTTCTTGGGCAAAATTCACATCTCAAAGACAGAGCATATAATAAACGAAAATGCTTTTTGCATTGAAGGAATCTGTTGAACAACATGTTGATTGCTCAATGACTACCTGAAGCACAAAAACCTTAGATGTTTACTTGTGAGCACATTTTTCCTCTTGTTATATAGCATGTAACCTGAGAGGAACATGCAGCTAGTATCTGGGCTTCAACTGGCCTGAGTAATCATATTTTAATTTGGGGGGACTGTGAGGAGGAAGAGAGGAAAATATTGCTGAGCTAGATAACAAAAGCCACACACATCAATTTTCCCAACCAGACAAAACTGGCATTTCTAAGTAACATATCCAAAGGGTGCCTAGGTCCCCTATTGTAAGTCAGTGGAATTAACACCCTGAGAAACGCAGATACAGCTGAACCAGGCAGCCTCATTTGGGAGCTTAAATTCTCACATAGGCATTAACAACTAACTCATGCCAGACAGTCTTTCACCATAACTGTGTATTCCAATACTGTATATACTGTATATACCATATTTATAGTAATGCCACCAGCTCCATTAAGCACTTACAACGTGACACGTTAAATACAGAAGGGAAAAGTAATAACAGGCTCAAGAAGAAGGATATTGCTGTGTGCAGACTGTCAAGAAAGCAGAGTGAGATAATATATGATTAGAGGGATTTCATAGGCTCAAGAAAATACACATACACACACACATTGAGGTCATCAGGGTTCACTGTGCATGTGGTGGAGGGAGGGCAGTGAAGTTTTCCTGCCAAGGTTGTCAAGATTTTGTTCTGGCCTTCCCCTCAGTAAAACAGTTGAAAGAGAAAAGATTGTCTTGTTTTTTTTCCCCCACCAGCAACCAAGGAGGTATTTTTGGTTCCCCACTCTTCCCTGGTTCTCCGCCTACCTATCTGACTGCTCCTTCTCAGTCTCCTTTGCTGGATCCTCATCCAGATCACACCCTTTAATCATTAGTGTCCCTCAGGATTCTGTCCTGGGCCTTCTCTTCTCTTTGTATATTACTTCACTTGGTTAGCTCAGTTCCCATAGATTTAATGATCACATCTGTGCCAATGATTCTACTCCTCTCCAAGGTGAGACAACTAGGGAGGAAGTTTTTCCTGACATTTTATAGAAGAGTCAAAAACATAGACAGTAGAAACACAAGCAGGGGAGCTACAGGGAGATGGTAGGACCAGGAACCACATAGAAAGAAGCAGATTGCAGAACAGGTGGGCAAAGACAAGCAAGGGAAGCAGGTGATCCTAAATATTGTCTTGGCCCTTCAGTGAAGTCTTTAGCAACCATACCATCCAAGATCATTTTCTCCTACAGAGAAAGACTGAGCCCATGTTTTCATTACTAGAGTTGTGAGTTTAGAGGAGCCTTCTTCTAGGTTTTTGGGACACCACTCTCTCGGTTCTCCTTCTTCCTATCAGACCACTCCTCCTCGGTGTCCTTTGCTGGATCCTTATCTAGGTCATGCCTTCTAATTCTAGGCATCCCTTAGGCTTCTTTTCTGAGCCCTCTTGGTTCTCCTATACTACTTCCCTTGGTGATCTCATCAGCTCCCATGGATTTAATGATCGTATCTATGCTAAGGATTCTCAGTGCTACCTATCCAGCCTCAATCTTTCTGTTGACCTTCAGGCACCACCATCCTCCCTAAAGTTAGAAACTTGGGGTCACCCTTGACTCCCTACAATTTCTCACCACTACCACCCATATTCTGTTGATTTCAACTTTGCAACATCTCTCAAATACACCTCCTTCTCTCCTCTAACATTGCTACCATCTGATGCAAACCCTCATTACCTCACTCCTGTTGGTGGATCAGCCTTCCTCAAGTCACTCACTACTTTAGTCCATTCTCCATTCAGTCACTAAAATGATTTTCCTAAAACACAGGTCCGACGTAAGTCCTGTCTTTGATACAGACTAGCTGTGTGACCCTAAGCAAGTTGCAGAACAATGATTAATCTGCATTGGTAGAGGGAGTTTCCTTACTGGGGCACTACACAAGAATGAAATTATGGTGGGGAAGGGGTTTTGGATCAAGGGGAAAGAACGATTGAATTCTTTTTCTCATACAGTCTTTTGTAAAACAATTTGGATTAAGTTGTAGCTCCACCAACAATGAATCAGCATGCCCATTGTCCCATAGCCTATATAACATTGAATTTTGCCATCTGCCAATTTAATGTTGTAAGTTAATATATTTGTGGTGTTTGCATTCAGATTTCCTCATTTATTGGGGATTTTGACGAACTGAATTTGATTGCATTAATAATCCATCTAATGTTGAACAATCCTTGTTCATCTGTGCTTTTAGATAGATATGTAGATTGATATACTACTATAGCCTCTTTGATATAATCTAAATCAGTAAAGAGAGCTTTTAAACTGAGAGTTCCCAAAACAAATGAAATCACAAGTCTGGGGAAAAATCATTAAAAATATTGGTCTACAGTTCTTTTTCTCTGCTTTATCCCTCCTTGGTTTACGTATCAGAACCACATTTGTATTTCGGAAAGCTTTGATAATGTGCACTTATTTTCTACTTTGGGGAATAGTTTATGGAGCATAGGAATTATTAGTACTTTAAATTTTTGATAGAATTCATTTTTAAATCTATCTGGTGGTTGTTGTTTAGTTGTTTAAGTCATGTCCAACTCTTCATGACCGCATTTGAAGTTTTCTTGGCAAATATACTGGAATGGTATGCCATTTCCTTTTTTCGGAGGTTTATTTATGGCTTACTCTCTCTTTCTGATGATGGGCTATTAATAGTCTATTTCCTCTTTTGTATATTTTCATATTTTATGCTTTGTATATATTTATCCATTTTGTTTAATTTTTCAGTTTTGTTAACATGGGGCTGGGTATTGTATTTTCTGACATTTTTCCTCACTTTTCTCTCAATAGATTGTAAGTCTACACTTATCATTACAGAGGCAGGCAGCATGGATGGATTCCATGTTTTAGTTGCACATCAAATTAACTCAGGACATCTCACTATCCTTCTGCTGCTGCTGATTTGCTCCTCCTCACCTGAACCAGAATTGTCCATACCAGACCTGTGACCTGGCCCTCCAAAATAGGGTCTAAGTTAATCCATCTGTCTTTGAAGCTGCCACCTTAGGATCCTACTCAGTTGATTTGTGACCTAGTCTACATAAACAAACTAGCCCAATTAGTCTATTTTGTCTACTGGTTGGCCCTAGACAATAGAACATGTTTTGACTTTATATCCCATCCACTCAGGTCATCTCACTATCTGCTTCCCTTATTCCTTTCCACCTCTCCTGAGCAAAACACTCTTCCCTGATCATCTTTCCCCTAGATTTACTGTCTTTTCCCAATAGAAAATAAGCTCAAGGGCAATGATTGTCTTTTCATCTTGATATCTTTATCCACCCACTAACAGTAAGCGTCCCGAGCCCTCTTCTCTTCTTCCTCCCTACTATTACACCTGTTATTGTTGCTTGTCCTTCAATCTCTAAGAGAACAAATGACATCATGAGGGTGACAAAGGTCAAGATGCTTAGTAATGTCCCAGGATGTTAATATTTCACTTAGTAGTCTCATCAGTTTCCATAGATTCAATTATTTCTCTATGCTGATGATTCTCAGATCTTCTTAATCAGCCTAAACTCTCTCCTAACCTCCAGACCACTTATTAGACATTTTGAACTGGATGTTCCATAGACAACTTAAACTCAGCAAGTCCAAAACTGAACTCATTATATTTCTTTACAAACCCTCTTCCAAATTCCCCTGTTCCTGTTCAGGGTACCACCATCCTCCCAGTTACTCAGACCCAAAATATAGATGTCATCCTTGATTCCTCATCCTCTCTCACTTTCCTGTCCCATCCCAATTCAATCTACTGCCAAGCCCCATGGATTTTTACCTTTGTAACATCTCTAGGGTATGCCCCCTTCTCTCCTTTGACACTGTAAACTATAGCTGTCATTACCTCATCCCTGGACTATTAAAACCGCCTGATGGTTGGTCTTCTTGCCCCATGTCTCTCACCACTCTAGTCCATCCTCCACTCACTATATTTCAGTATTCATTCAAAGTGTTTGGGTCCCTTTTGCTTACTTACTTCTTCAGTCTTTCTGCTTTTTCTTTAAAGTTTTCCTTATGAGATTTCTTTCTTCTTTTTTATTGTACTTTTACTTTGGTAGATTTCTAGTTGTTCTGAGGTAATGATGAACAGGTGAGGAAAGGATGAGGCATCTGCCCCTACAAATGTAGACTGGCAAGCTGTCTGCAACTCAAAGTCTTAGTAAGTTGCCTAGAGGACTAAGAAGTTAAGTGACCTGCCCAGGATCATGAAGCCACTATGTGTCAGAGGCCGGATTTGAACCAGCTCCTCAATCATCTTTCCAGAAGTCTCCTCCCCTTAAACAATATGAAAAATTCTTGAAGGCTCTGTTCAAAGACAACTCCTCCATGAAGTTTTTCATCATTGACTTCTATTTCTTCCTCTTTTTCTGAGCTCCTAAAGTCCATACAGTCTGTAGCACCCAGCCTAGTACTTAGACAGCTATAATCTTGCATTGTTATTCACATATAGTTTTTCACTCATTTCGGTCATGTCTGACTCTTTGTGACCTCATTTGAGATTTTCTAGCAAAGATACTGGAGTGGTTTGCCATTTCCTTCTCCAGCTCATTTTACAGATGAAGAAACTAAGGCAAACATGGTTAAGTGATTTGTCCAAGGTCACACAGTTAGTAAGTGTCGAGAGAAGATTTGAACTCAGGAAGATGAATCTTCCTGATTCCAGTCCTGGCATTCTATCTACTATGCCACCTAGCTGACCTATTTATATATAGATTGCAAAATCTTTGAGGTCAGGGACTGTGATGAACTTTTTTTCTGCCTCTATACCTTACCAAACCTGGTATGGCTAACATAGCATATGTATCAAGTGTTCCATAAAAGGTTGTTGAATGAATTAATAAATCAAGTGTGGTAAGTAGACTTCTGGGTGCAACAAACACAGTGTTTGGCCCAACCAAAAATCTACCCCAAAGGATGCCATGAAAGCATGTGAGTACCTCAAGTTTAATAAGAGGAGGTAAACTACCAAAACTTCCTAGAGGTTAAACAGGCCACTCTCAACAAACAATTGTTCTAATTAAAAACTGAGAGAGTTATAGCTCTGCTATAGGGGCAGCTAGGTGACATAGTGGATAGATTTCTAGGCCTGGAGTCAGCAGGACTCATCCTCCTGAATTTAAATCTGGCCTCAGACACCTAGCAGCTGTGTGACCCTAGGCAAGTCACTTAACTCTGTTTACCTCAGTTTCCTTATCTGTAAAATGAGCTGGAGAAGAAAATGGCAAATCACTGCAGTATCTTTGCCAACAAAGCCCCAAATGGGGTCACAAAGACTCATACATGACTGAAAAACAACTCAACAATAGCTCTGCTATGCAGCTAAGTATGTATGGTTTCCCAAGAATCAAAAGAAATGGAATTCATTTGCTCTATTGTCAGAGTCTCTAGCCAGTTTAATTAAAATCTACTCAAATGTAAACAACAGAATTAAAGTGTTCTCTGGCTAAAAAAAAAAAAAAGTAATAATGTCCTAACAGATAGGGGTTGGGCTTTCCAGTGACACATATTTCCTTGTTTCTCTTTTTTGTCCTTTTATTTTCCACATGACCCCACTGTACATATCTAAGAGAAAAGGTCAGGCAAAGTTTCCATTGTTCGGCGCCATTACAGAGAGAAAGAGTGTATATAACTCAGAGATGAGATCCCGAGGAGTCTTCTCTTCTTTCCTGATTTTTATACTACCCTCCCTGTAAAGGAAAGAAGAAGAATTCATATTTCTTGAAGCATAGAGACCACATGTCTTTCCCTTGAGAAAGGTAAAGTAAGGTTACTAATTATCCAATGCTAAATGTCATAAAAAATGAGAGGTGGATTGAGCTTCTGCCCCATACCTGTCACTGTTTAATCCTCAAACCAGAATAATGAGGGGAAGGGTCAGTCTGAGTGACCTAAGGGGGGAAGGGTTAAGAAATGTTATTTGGGAAGCTACCATAGCTGACCTGTTTATGCCTCAATTTATGCAGAGCTCTCAGGGCATATGAAGGGCCAGACAATGAGATGAACAATTCATCAAGTGCTAGTTGAGTACTGTTTTAGTTTCAGTTGGGTGATAGCAGGCTTGGAGCTAGCCTTGGGATTTCATTAGCATAGAAGCCTTCTGCAGGAGGAAGTTCTCTCTACAGATATCAGCTGGCAAATGCTCTGCAACTCACAGTCTTAAAGGGTTGGACCCTAAAGCAATGGTGTCAAATACAAATAGAAACTGGAGCCGCCAAACCTGTGAACCATATATTGGTTTAATTTTAAAATGTAATGTTATCTATGTTTTATTATACTGATATTTATTTTGTTAATTACTTCCCAATTACATTTTAATCTGGTCTGAGCCATATCTAGGAGTACAGAAGGCTAGTATAGAGAATTGAATAGTTAAGTGACTTCTCATTGTTTAGTCTTTTCAGTTGTGTCAGACTTCTTCTGACCCTGTTTGTGGCTTTCTTGGCAGAGATACTACAGTGGTTTGCCATTTCTTTCTCCAGGTCATTTTACAGATGATGAAACTGAGGCAAATGGGGATTAAGCAACTTGCCCAAGGTCACACAGCTAGTAAGTATCTGAGGTTGAATTTGAACTCAGTAAGATAAGTCTGCTTGACTCCAGGCCCAGCACTCTATCCACTGCACCACCAGAGTCATATGGCCAGTGTCTGTCAGAGGCCAGATCTGAACCCAGGTCTTCCTGGTTTTAAGGACAGCTCTCAAGCCACTATTCCTTAATATTGCTCTTAATGTTGGAGAATATAAAAGCAGAAAATGTGCTCTCAGCCTTTAAAGTGTTAAATGAACCAGAGTAACTTTGGAATCAGAATACACCAGTTCTATGTGACCTTGAGCAAGTGTTCTCCCTCTCTTAGGCAAAGTGCTCTCTAAGAGCCTATTCAGAACTAAATCCTGAGGTGAAGCATTTTTCTAGTAAGAACCTTTAGTATGGATCTTTGAAATGTTAGAACCTAGAGTCTAGGTCCTTGGGTGTGGCCTTTCAACTGAGTCCAAGTTTTACAGAACAAATCCTTTTATTAAGGAGATTTGTTCCGTGAAGTTGGATTCAGTCAAAGGGCTGCACTTGAGGACCTAGAGGGACACATGTGGCCTTGAGACCACAGGTTTCCCCACCCCTACTCTAGAACTTTAGGGCTGGATGGGATCTTAGGCTAGTCCAAAGCCCACATGTCACAGATAACTGAGGCCCAAAGAATCTAAGAGATTTGGCCAAGGCCACACAGGCAGTGAACGGTAGATCCAGGATAAGACTGCTTCTAATTTCTAGGGCTTTTCCCATTAACCATGATACCTCCTCTTTTGGCATGGATTAAGTGCCTTTCTTTCACGGAACATAAACTCCAGCTGATACTATCTTTGATTTCTCCTTCTGGCCTCTCAGAGGATGGCATCTCATATTATTCTCCAAAAGGAGAAGCTGAGGTGCCCAAAAGTAAAGTGCTTCACAGAAGCTAAGCTAAGCCTCTATGATTAAGATAGAATTATGAAGAATGGAAAGATTTGATTCCTATTATTTGCCACAGCCCTATGGGCCTTAGCAATGGAAAATCAAAAACACTAGGAGATAACGTGCCTCAGTGGAAACAGCAATGGATTTGGAGTCAAAGGACTTAGGTTTCAATTCTAGTTCTACTTCTTACTACTTTAGTGACCCCAGATAAACTCCTCAAACTCTTTGGACCTCAGTTTCTTCATATGTAAAATAAGGAGGCTGGAATTGATGACCCCTAAGTTCTATTATAGTTGTAAACTTACGATCTGTCAATGGTCCCATCATACAACTCCAAAAAAAATTCATCATCAATTACTAACAAGGATCTATTTTCTAAATGCCAACTCCTTGTTAATAAATTAATTTTTATTGAGATGTAACAAATCACATGTCTCTCTAAAGAGTCATCTCAGGAGAAGCTCTTAGAAACTAGATTAAAACCCAAATTTGATAGAATTCATCAAGACAGTATGAACTGCTCTCTCTCTCTGTCTCTATCTCTCTCTCTGTCTCTGTGTGACTCTGTCTCTGTCTCTCTCTGTCTCTGTCTTTCTCCTTCTCTCCCTCTCTCCCTCCTGTATGGACTGCTCTACTTAGACAGAGACACCGACAGAACACTATCCTGTGGAACTCGTGACCTGTGAATCTTGCCTGAGACTGTTGCTTTCCATGATTTTTTTCTTGGCCACCAGAATAATCTACTTTATAATTCAGTGTTAACGACCTGCTAATTCAGAATCACCCTCTTCAAAACCCAGTTGGTTTGTGAATTAAGCTTCTGACATTCTCATAGAGACAATGAAATCTTTTTTCCTTTGGCTTTCTTCCTTGGACATCATCTTAACTCCTATGATTTTAATTATCACTGGTAGTCAGATGACTCCAAATCTCTTTCTCTAGTGCCAATATCACATTTCTAGTAGTTTCCCATACAGAGATTTCACAGTGGCATCTTTGGGTCAGTATGTTCAAAAATAAAACCATTATCTTCCCCCAAAACATAGCTTCTGTCTCTGACTTCACTCCTGGACTGCTGTAATAGCCTGCTGGTTGGTCTTCCCATCAAAAGTCTCTCCCCACTACAATTCATCCTCCACTTAGCTATCAAGGTGACTCGACACAGCTCTGACACTCCCAATTAAATAAATTCCAGTGGTCCTGATCACCTCCAGGATCAAATATAAATTCTTCTGTTTGGCATTCAAAGCCCTTGATAACTTTCCCCCTCCTTTCCTCTCACCTTTCCAGTTTTCTTATATCTTACTCCCATTAACACTGATCCATTAACACTGGTCTCCTTGTTGTTTCTCACACAAGATACTCCATCTCTAGACTATGGGTATTTTCACTGCCTGTTCCCCATACCTAGAATTCTCTTCTTCTTCATCTCTGCCTCATGGGTTCTCTGGCTTCCTCTAAGTCCCAGCTAAAACCCAGCCTTTTATAAGAAACATTTCCCAAACTTCCTTAATGCTTGTGCCTTTCTTCTGTTGATTATCTCCAATTTATCTTCTATACATTGCTTATATATAATTTTTGCATGTTATCTCTCCCATTATATTGTGAGCTTCTTAAGAGCAGAGACTGTTATATTTCTTTGTATTCCCAGTGCTTAACACAGTGTCTGGCACTGTTTATTAATTCATTATTAATTGACTGACTTTACTATTTTTGTCAAGGATACCACCATCTTTCTAGTCACATGGGTTTGAAGACCTCCAAGGATGAGATCTACTACCAACTTAGGTGGACCATTCTGCTTTTGAATACCTCTTATTGTTAGATAGTTTTCCCCCACAGTAAGTCTGAATCTGTACCTTTTTTTGCAAGTTTAATAGGATAATGGATTTAGAATTGGAAAGGACCTCAGATGCCATCTAGTACAGCACCTTCATTTTATAGAGGTGGCAGAAAATGAAATTTTGCATAAAGAAAAAGAATTAATTCTGACATTCTCATAAAGACAACGAAATCTTTTTCCCTTTGGCTTTCTTCCTTGGCCATCATCTTAACTCTTATGATTTTAATTATCACTGGTATGCAGATGACTCCAAATCTCTTTCTCTAGTGCCAATATCACATTTCTAGTAGTTTTCCGTACAGACATTTCACAGTGGCATCTTTGGGTCAGTATGTTCAAAAATAAAACCATTATCTTCCCCCAAAACTTGTGAAGGATGTAAGGAATGGCCCTTTTCATATTTGAACAGTATGGTTGTAAAAAGAAACAGAAAAACAGTTTTTGTTTCCCCCCAAAAAACTGACAAAATCCAGTTATAAAGAAACAATTTTCAGCTAAATGGTGACAGAAGAGATACACAAGAGGTCTGAATAGAGAATTGAGAGAATCTTTTTGAGACCCTAGAATTGACTATGGTTGCATGTTATTGTGGTCCCTCAATTCATTTACATGAAACTGTTCTTAGAGCTTGAAAGCTGAAAAACCATAAAATGGTAAATCAACTGTTTGGATGATATATTAAATAAATATATGATGATTAAATAAAGACCACTGTTGCATTACTAACAGAAAGGTAGATTTTAAGAGTTTTGCCTTATAAGGGAAAAATAAATCACTGAGCACCAAGACATTCAGGTTTTAGCCACAGAAAGGGTTGAAGAACCCAGAAGGGCATTAAAGAACCCAAAAAAGTTAAGAAGTCAGCAGGAGTAGAAAGAGAAGATGCTAACAGGAGCAGTCAACTGATAAGAAAGTGTCAACTGCTATATTTAGTAATTTCCTGATTTGGCTGGAGAAAGGCTGAAGCTCTTTGGAAGTTGAATTCTGCCTATTACCTCGTAGAGCCTACTACAGTTGGAGAGATTTGGAGAGAAACAAAAGCTCAGAGAAATGTCTGGTAGCTCACTGTTGGCACCCTTTGGCTTGAGAGAGAAAAGCAAGGGGGGATACAAGCTTTGCAGTTTCTTTGCTATAAGAACAGATTGAAACTTATTTAAAAAAAAATGAAGCATCCAGTTACATGAGAATGGGCTTGTCTGCATTGCCCAAAGAGCTGACTTGAAGAGCTTGGAAGTTCTGTTCCAATTAGCCAGGATTGTGCCTTCTTTTTTTTACCCACTCTTCTTAGTCCTGCCCACTGCTATCAAGCAGCACAAATCTCATCCATTTCCCATCTAAGAGCCTTTCAAGGAGTTGAAGACAGTTTATTATGTCTAAGTCTTCCCTTTTTCAGGCTAAACATGCCAAGTTGCTTTAACCTATCTTCATATAACATGTTCTGGAAATCTCTCACCATTCTGTTTCTCCTATAAATGTTCTCCCATTTATCAATGCCCTTCATAAAACATGGTACTAGAACTGGACAGAATACTCTGGATATGATTTGCCAGAGAAGAAAACAACTCGACTATTACCTCCCTAATCCTGGACACTATGCCACTTTTATTGCAGCCAAGGGGTGTATTAGTTTTTGGGTCACCATGTCATTCAACTGACTCACAATGATCCTTCAATCTACTAAGACCTTCAGATTATCTTCAGAAGAACTTCTGCCTAGCCATGGCTCCCCTACTCTGTACTTGTGAAGTTGATTTTTTATCCCTAAGAGTCAGATTTTACATTTATCCTAATTTTATTTTATTTTATTTTATGTGACCCAGTGATCTATTCTATCAATATATTTTGGATCCTCATATTCTCTTCCTGTATCTTAGCTAGCTACCCCTTCCCCCCAAGCTTTGTGTCATCTGCAAATTTGATTAGCATTCCATCTTTATCAATTAATCAATAAACATTTATAAGCACCTATTATGTGCCAGGCACTATGCTAAGCTGCCCAAGTCATTGACAAAAATGTTAAATACAAACACAGATCCCTGAAGTATTCCATTAGAAATCTCATTCCAAATTCTCACAAAGTCAAATTATCAGTTACACAAAAAAAGTTTGTTTTTTAGATCTCTGATAAACGGAGTAATGGAAATTGGGACAATTCTTAGATTTCACTTGACACCCATCAAATTAGACAATTATAATAAAATATTAAAAATTCTGTGTTACTGTGTCTATGGTAAAACAAACACTCCACTAAACTGCTGGTGATGCTATGAAATGCTCTAACCTTTTTGGAGAGCAATGTAGAATAACACAATATAAATTACAAATATGTGCATAACCTTTCATCTAGTGGTCCTACCTCAGGGACTCTATCTCAAGGACTAGGGGGGTGGGGAGAGAAATATATCTGTACAAAAAAAATATTCCTAGTGGCAATATTTGTAATAGCAAAGTCACAAAGCAAATTATAATATATACATGTAGCAGAATATTATTGTGCCATAAAAAACATTGATTACAAAAAATTCAAAGAAATGCAAAGAAACATATGAAATGATACCAAGCAAAAAAATAAGATCAAAAGAATATCCACATAGATAATTGCACAAATTTAAGAAAATATACAGAAAAAAAAAAGTTCACAAAGGGTCATGAAAACAAGATGGGTGACATGAGTAATGTGTCATTAAAGTCAAGATGCAAAACTTTTGGTTTAAGTTTAACACTCAATAACCAGCAGAAGTTACAAGCACAATAATTTAAAATCCATTTCAGTTTAATTTCATTTGTTCATTTCCTTATTTTCTTTACTTATATTCTTGTTTGCATGCTTGAATACCTATACTCTTCCGTGGAGGTTAAAATAAAATTTACATTTTACAATTAGATAGTTTGTGAGAGTTTAGAAAGGAAAGTAGTGATCATCAAGAGCTAGTTTGCCTTCAAGTGCCAGTCATGTTAAAGTAACCATGTTTCCTTTTTTTTTTAATAGGGTTACTGTGCTTGTAGATCAGGAAAAAGCCATGGACACAGTATTCTGTAGAAAGAGGTCTTTAGTAGAATGCCATAGGGATTGGTCCTTGGCCTGGTTCTAGTTGACATTTTAATCAATAATTTAGATGAAATCATAGATGGTATGCTCATCATATTTGCATCCAACCCAATGGAAGGGATAGCTAACACTGTGTTCCATAGAATTAGCAGCCAAAAAATCTTGAGAATCTGGAATCACAGAATTGGAAGGAGCCTTTGCTTCCATCCACCACAATCCATAACAGAAGAAGAATCTTTTCTATAACACGCACAATACATCATCCTTCAATCTTGGCCTAAAGACTACTAAGGAGTTGGAACCCATTGCTTCTCAAGCAAGTGCCTTCCAATTTTGGTTAGCTCTAATTCTTAGAAAGTATTTCATTAATTATGTATAAATCTTGCCTTCTTTGTAACTTTGACCTCTTTGTTTTTCTATTCTTTTTCTTAGTTTTCCTATTTCTGTCCTTTGAGAATAACTCTCATCTTGACAAATTGTCAAATACTTGAAGACAGTGGTCATCTCAGACCTCATTCTTCTGTTCTCCAGGCTAAACATTCCCATTTCCTTCAACTGATCCTCATATCCTTCCACAGCTTAGTTGTCTCCCCTTAAAACTCTCTAGTTTATCAACATCTATTCCTTATGTGAGATACAGAATGGAATTATCAGATTTGCAAATGATATAAACATGGGAAGAAGAGAAAGGAAGGGAACCAAGCATTTATTAAGTACCTACTATATACCAGACAGCACTAAGCACTTTAGATATTACTTCATTTGATCCTCACAACAACCCTTCAAAGTAGGTGCTATTATTACAATAAATACTCCAGAAATCTGACTAACCTATAGAAAATTGGGACTAACACCTCCCTGGTTTGGGGAATGATGCCTCAATTAAAACAGCCTATTCAATATACATTTATTAATTGCCAAGTATATGCAAGGCTCAGATCTAGGATGTAAAAACAAAAACTAAAATCCCTGATATTAGCCAGGCAAAAATAAGACAATCACTGCCCTCAAGGATCTTACAATCTAATGGGGGAAGATAGTACACAAAAGGAAGCTGAAAAACATTGGGGGAGGGGAAACGAAGTGGAAACCCAATAAAGCACAAATGAACAGCTGTGTGTCCAAGCCTCACAGACACATAGCTACTCCTGATTTCATCAGCTTGGTAAAGAACATCAGCAAGTAGCCTTGAGGTTACTGCTGTGCATTTAAAACCAGTCTACATTTACTGAAGAAAAGAATGTGAACTGAAAGTCAGAGTTTTCAGTCAGTGACTGAGCCCGTGGATGGGTTGAGAGAATGCTGTGGTGAATCAACTCAGAGTGAGAGGAGTTTGGCATCGGGGTAGGAAAGGAAAAGTGAACTTCTGAGGAGCTTGGAAAGAGTGACTGAATGAGGGAGAGGATTTGTGAATAATAGGAGAAAGGGAAGGATGGCGGCAGCAGCAGCAGCAGCATCCATCAGTGGATAGAGCACCAACCTCCGAACCAAATGGCCTGGGTTCAAATCTCACCTCTGTCATGTACTGGCTTTGTGACGCCAGACGCGTCACTAAATCTCTCAGTGCTCTAGATAACTCTCTAAAACCCTAAGCCACAAACACACAAAAATACACACATACATACACAGATATATATGTGGATATATACTAATCTATATAAAGATTTATTTAGAGAGATATCTATCTACATATAGAGAGAGTCATTTAGAGACACAGATATATCTACAGAAAGGGACAAAGGGATAGAGGGAAAGATCTATATTAAATCCAGCTTTTGAGCATGCCTAGTTTGCCCAATGTGGAGCCTGCTGTGTTCCTTCCCACGTGGGCAGGGTAACCTCCTTTGACTGCCTTGATCTTTAGGTCTTTTCAGCATTTCATGCTCTTTTCTGCTGACCTTAAAGATGCAGGCAGTCAGTCAAAGGGAGCTATCCCCAGCCATTTGGTAGTGGATACGGCAAGCTCTATGTTAGACAAACAGGGAGTGCTCAAAAGGTCAGTCTATATTACATAGGTAAATAGTTCTCTCAATAGATTGATATCTATATATCAATAGATCTATCTATCTATCTATATATCTATCTATATATATAGATATAGATAGCCATTGAGAAAGAGTTATCCATACATATATATGTATATATGTTTGTATGTATATAGAGAGAGAAAGAGAGAAAGAAAGAATATGAGCTGTCAGTTTTTCAGTTGAAGAAATCAAAACAATTTATACTCATATGAAAAAATACTCTAAATCATTATTGATTAAAGAAATGCAAATTAAAACAACCTTGAGATATCATTTTACATTTATCAGATAGGCTAAAATGACTGAAAAGGAAAGTGAAAAATGTTGGAGGGGGTGTGGAAAAATTGGGACACTAATTCATTGTGCGTGGAATTGTGAACTACGCCAACCATTTTGGAGAGCAATCTGGAATTATGCCCCAAAAGTTGTTAAACTGCCCATCCCCTTTGACCCAGCAATATCACTCCTAGGTCTATTTCCAGAGATGATTAGAATTCTAAAATGTTTATCTCTTTGTGGTGGCAAAGAACTGGAAATTGAAGGGATGCCCATCAATTGGAGAATGGCTGAACAAGTTGTGGTATATGATTGTGATAGAATATTACTATGCTATAAGAAATAATGAGCTCAATGACCTTAGAAAAACATGGAAAGACTTGCACAAAATAAGGAAGAGTGAAATGAGCAGAACCAAGAGAACACTGCATCCAGTAACAGAAATATTGTTTTAAGAATGATTTTCAGTTTTGACTTAGTCTTTGTGACCCTGTGGACCTGTGTCCATGGGGTTTTCTTGGCAAAGATACTGGAGTGGTTTGCCATTTCCTTCTTAAGTCATTTTGACTATTATAAATATCTAAATTAACTAAAAAGGACATATGAAGAAAGATACTATCTGCATTCAAAGAAATAACTGATAAATAGAAGTATGTATAGAATAATTTCACATATATATATATACCTATTTGTGTCTAATGGTAGCAATGTGTAGGGCAGGGGGGAAGAAAAAAAGAAATTTATATGATAACTTTATTATAAATTTAAAAAGAATAGCAAGTTATACACAATAGATTCACAGTTTCATGTGCAGTCTTTTTTATTATATTATGTTATGGAAATGCTTGTTTCATTTCATAAATTAAAAATAAAATAAATGTGAAAGAAAGAAGGAAGAGAGAGGAAGAGGGAGAAAAGAAGAGTGTTTGCAAAATTTGCATACTAGGGTCTAGAGGAGTATCACTCTCCTTTTTCCTCTCTGCCCACGCAATGATATGTTCCAGTTCAAAAAACAATAATGAAAGGCTGCTAACCAGATGTTGCCTCATACCATTTTTTCTGAATCAGGCATTTTTGGAGAGTTCCGTTCTGTGATACATGGCAGCCAAAAAGCTTATACAATCTCAGGCCACATTAGTAAAAGTTTAGTGTCCAGAAAGAGAGGCAATGAGGGATAATAAGTAGAGAGCTGGCCTCAGAGTGAGGAAGTCCTGCGTTCAAATTCCACCTCTGACCCAAACTGACTACCTGACCTCGGTTGGTCACTTAATCTCTCAGTGCTTCAGGCAACTCTCTAAAACTATTAGTTGCTGAGTAAGTGAAAATCTGATCTAATAGAGGAAGTTCCTCACTGTGAGTGCCCTTCCCTAAGGAAATCACAGATCAGGTGAAAGTTTTCAGAAAAAGAGAAGTGATTATTCTAAGTGTACTTCTCTGATCAAAGTCTATCTGGAGGATTTTACTCAGGTGTGGGCACCACATTTTTTGGAAGAGCCTTGACAAACTGGAGCACAGCTATAGGAAGGAGATCAAGATAGTAAAAGGGACTGGGAACAATTCCTACTAGTACGAGTTGAAGGAAATGGGAGTGTTTAGCCTGAGGAAAACAGGACTAGGGATGGGGAGTGATGATAGGTGTCTTTAGGTATTTGAAGTGTTATTATGTGGAAAGGGATAAGACTTGCTCTGCTTGGTCCCAGCGGGCAGACTACGATGTATAAAAGTCACCAAATTTCACATTTTCTGCTTGGTATAAAATACCATCTCTAGCAAGCAGAATGTTAAAAGTGGAATGGGCTGCCTCTGGAGCTAGCGGCTTTCTTATCTGTCTCAAAATGCAACCTTTCGGACTCCAAGACAAACCGTTTCTTAAGCTGGTTACTAGCTGCTGGAAAGGAGGGGGTGGGTGCTTCAGAATATCCAAGCCCTTTGAATGAGGAAATAAAAGCAAGTGCAATCAGGCCACAAGAATTGGCGAACTGAATGACAAACACAAGATTAAGTTCCTTTAAAAGTATAACAGCGAAATGTGGTAGTGCCCTGTCAGCATGTAAATTCCAAATTTCAAAACTTTGCCCATCCCTGCAAGCGCTTTCTCTTGGAAACACAGGACCAGAGCAAATCAGCCTTGGATCACTCCCATCACATCTAGCAGATGACAAGGATACTATGTGATGAAGAGAAAAGGATGAAACTTGGCATCATAGGACCCAGGTTCAAATCTTGGCTTAGTCACGTCATGCCTGTTTGACTTGGGACAAGTCAACTTAATCTTTCTGGGCTTCAGTTTCATTATGTATAAAATGAGAGGGTTGGACCAGATGGTCTCTGAAATCCTTTCAAGCTCCAGTTCTATGACCTCACCGAATCTAGTTAAAATAAACATCAAGGGTATCCCTCGTCAACCAAACAAAGAGAAAAAACAATAGGAAAAATCAGTGAGTGTAAATATGGCAATATTCCCTCCCTTCAAGCAGGTGGGAGGACTTACATGCTAACACTAATATTATTTTAGCTACTATATGCCCCCCTCCTCACCGAGTGCCAAAACCTCATTTATCCCTCTCTTGCCACCCTCAAAACCAAAGACCCAGAACATCCTCCATAATGAGTTCCATCCTAGGAATCATGTGCTTCCAACACTCACTCTGTTCAGTTTCCCCTTTTAAGCTCTATGCTATGGACTGAACTTTGTCATCTTACCCACCACCCCTTTATTTCCTTTATGCCACACTGTTAGGCACACAAAAGACATTCAAAAGACTTATTAGTCAGTGACTTAGAGATACGAGGTAAATGACATGGGCAGAAATTTCATGATGGTTGGATGGAAACCATATTACTAACTACAAAGGTATAGGAGCAGTAGGATGGTCTTATGCGTGGAGTCAGGAGATGGAATGTCTTGTTTGAGGAACAGCAAGGTGTCTAATGTCAATAGATCACAGAGTATGTGGGAGGGACTAAGGTGTAAGAAGATTGGAAAGGTAGGGAGAGTAGCCAAGTTTTGAAGGAATTTAAGAGTCAAGTAGAAGATTCTATATTTGATCCTGGAGTTAACAAGAAGCCACTAGATTTTTTTTAATGGGGGTAGGGAGATGACCTGGTCAGACCAGCAACTTAGAAAGATCAGAATCAAAGTAGAAGAGTACTTTAATCCATTTTCTCTGAGTTAAACCCGAGATGCTTCCTGGGAAACCTTTTCCAAATCACTGAAGATAGTGCATAGGGTATTCCATAGTATTAGGGTGGCATGGAGGAGAGGAGGTCTCTGATTTGAACTTTAGGTTTGTATGTTCCATAGATGGTGATTAAATATTTTCTTGTACTTTTGAAGAGGTCATTCTTGAAAGAATTAAAAGTGTGTCTAGTCAGTTACATGGTGCAATGGATAGAGTGTCAGGGTTAGAGTTAGGAAGACCTGAGTTCAAATGTGACCTCAAAAACTTCCTATCTGTGTGACCTTGGGCAAGTCATTTAACCTCAGTTTGCCACTTGAGAAGGAAATGGCAAACCACTCCAGTATCTTTGCCAAGAAAACCCCATGGACACAGGTCCACAGGGTCACAAAGAGTAAGTCAAAACTGAAATAACTGAACAACAGCAATGTGACATATACACATATATCACCTTAAATTTTGCAAAGTGCTTTTGAAATATTATTTCACTTCATCTTCACAACAATTCTGGGAGATAGGTGCTATTACTATCTCCATTTTTTTGTTGTCATTTGTCCTTTGTAGTCAAAGAGCACCAATGACATCCCAATGTTGGGTCAAGGTATAGTGCAGAGTTAATAAGGGTGTCAGGCTGGATTTGAACTCAGAACTTCCTGACTCCAGGTCCAAGATTCTATCCACTGCACCACTTCACTTCTAGAAAGTTTCTAAGAATCACCAAAGAAGTCAAGGTTTGGGGCGGGGGGTGTTTTGTTTTGTTTTAACAGAACAAGAAAGTATTCATTCACTCATTCCCACCAATGGCACTGTCAAGGACTATTTGACACTGACAAGGACTATTTGCATACAGAGCAGTGCCCAATTTAGACACAAGCTATATTTTAGTGCCTCACATTATACGAAGACTCTACGTGAGTTAGAAATTACGTGGATCTCCAAGTTTTCATATAGCCTTGCATAGGAGGGTTCAGTTCACTTAGAATCAAGTGATGCAGAACTGTTTATTTAAATCATATTATGTCAGAGCTAGAAGGTACCTTAGCAACATCTAGACCAGAGGTTCTTAACCTGGGGTCTGTGCATAACCGTATTTCAACATAATTGATTTCCTTTGAAATCCTATGGTTTTATTTTGTACATTTAAAAACTTTATTCTGAAAAGGGATTCACAGACTTTGCCAGACTGTCATGGGTTCTATGACACACAAAAAAGGGGAAGAACCCCTCATTGAGACCAACCACCAACCTTCACTGTACAGATGAGAAAACTGAAGCCCAGACTTGTGTCATGACCTGAGTCAGTGACACAGATGGGAAAAGAAACTAAGGTTCCTAGTCTTTTGAGTGAGCCACAGTTCATTTCTTTTGAAAGACTTCTCTTAATCTGGAATGCTATTTGCTCAAGAGGTAAAACCCAAAACCAAGTGTTTTTTCTTTTTATTTTGCATACATGTCAGATAAGCATAATTGTAATGTCTTTAAAGAACAAAGCAATTAAAAGTGTTAAAAGTGACATTTGTATGTATTATTTATCAACCTTACACAAAGTTTTTGGTTTAGAGACCATAGGATTTCTTTTCTTTTCTTTTTTTTGACAGGGGTAGGTGAAGAGAAAGCAAGCAACAAATAATTATTATGGGCTTGCTATCTACCAGGTACTGTGCTAAACATTAAGGATAAAAAAAAAAGGTTAAAAACAGTCCTTACTTTCAAGGAACTCATATTCTAATGTGAGCTAATCTGGGAGATACCATATGCAAATAAATACAAGATATTTACAGGGTAGATGGAAAGTAAACTTGGAGGGAAGGCACTAGCATTAAGGGTGACCAAGAAAGATGTCTTGCCAAGGATAAGATCTTAGCTGAGATTTAAAGGAAGTGAGGGAGAAAAAGAGAGATCCTGAGTCATAGAGTAATCACAGGACAAGCCTAGGGTTCAATGTCATGAGGAAATGGAAATGCTCAGTTCCTGGGTCCAGGGCTTATCCTGTTTATTGGGCCAATGAACATGACTGTTGAGCTTGGAGTTTTTACAGTGTGACATTCCAGTTCAGATCCACAGTTGAATAAACACCTCAAACTATGCAGTATTTGATGTCTCCATTACCTTTGTTCTAAGCTTTGGGGACATTCCTACCACAAGCATAAATTATGCATCAGAATGTAGTTTTTAAAAGGCATGCAGGGGAGTCATGGTAAAATCTTCAGGGGAATGAGGTTAGAAATAGTAGAAATGGTCAGCAGGCAAATGAGGAGCTGAATTGTGAAGGTGATTGAAGCCTAGTCTGTGAGCCAACTGTAGTGAAAATTCAATACTGCTACAGTTTAGCTACAGTTCCATAGCTGTTGATGAGTCATGATGGAATTCTGGAGATATTGGCCTCACCAAATCAATTACATGAGCCAGATCCTTAAGACTCCCATGTTATGCCCTTTGGTAAAACAAAAACATGAAGCATCACTGGTGGTAGGTTTGGCAGAGGTCAATGTCAGAGGGAAGTAATGAGTAGGCATACCCCCAAAAGATGTCCCTCTTTGAAACCAGTAGGGACTATCATTAAATGGAGATCAATCACTTCCTTGACAAAACCGTCTATACTTCCTGCCTCCACTTCTCCTTTCACTCTCTTCTGAAGCCATTGTAATTTGGCTTTCAACTTAGTCACCTGAAACTATCCTCTTCAAAGTTACTAATATAATGAGCCTTTCCTAGAAATGTAGCACGGAGGTGTCATTGTACTCAAAGGGAAGCAGAATAGTCATCTCTAGCCTCTACCCCTATGCTTCTCCAAGGGAGACTTTCGGGAGGTTAGGGCCAGAAACTTGGTCACTCAGCTCCATTCAGAGAGGAGGAAACTGGGCTAGAATTATATCTATCTGCTCTCTTAAATATTGTTAGTCTAGGGGATGTGGTTTTCACATCAAGTTAAACTTTTGATCACTATTTCTTAAGAGGGAAAAGAAGACCCAAGTTTTATATCTAAGGCTTGACTTCCTTCCCAACAAATACCAGTTTCACAACAAGCACACAGTAAATATCAAAGTAACTTATTTATCCAAGTCAATAGCAAAACAGAAATCAGAGAAAGTACACATAGAAGAATATCTACCAGACAGTACAGAGTGAAGGAGTACCCCCATTAGAAGGTTACTCAGCTCACCCGAGAGAGAGAGTCCCAGATTTCACCAAAGAGGAAATTCCTCAAAGTCTCTAATGTAGCAAGCTAGAGAGAGAGAGAGAAAGAGAGAGAAAGAGAGAGAGAGAGAGAAAGTAAATTATGGAAACCACTAGCTCCTCTTGCACTGGCTTCTTTCCAGAGTCTTACTCTCTCTTCAACAACCTGAAGTGGGTTGGCATCATTTATCTTCTCTGTTGAAGCTGGAAGCCAGAAGCACCCAAAGAGACTCCAGAGTCTGAAGAGAGAAGAGCTCTTCTCTTTCCCATTCTCTCCAGCTCTGTCCTGCCCCTCACAAAGGCAGAGGGCATTGATCTCCACCAATGAGGAAAGGGTACTCTCTAGTTCCACTAACTCTAGTTATACTAACTAGTACCTAGTTACTCTAGTTACACTAACTAGTTACACTAACTTGTAACTAGTTACTCTAGTTATACTAAATCTTTTAAATGTCAAATCATATGATCTTTTCTCATTTGTCATCCTCTCAACAAACCTGCTGGATTTGACACTGCTGATCACCCTCTCATCCTGGATATTCCATCCCCTCTGTGTTTTCATGACATTTTCTCCTGGTCCACCTCTTACTTGTCTGACCGCTCCTCTATAAAATTTGCTAGGTCTGCATCCATCTCATGTCACTTAACTGTGACTCTACAGCAAGGTTCTATTGTAGGCCCTCTTTTCTTCAGCCCCTATACATTCTCTCTCTTAGTAGCTTTATCAGATCCCAAGAATTTAACTACCATCTCTGGTGTAAATGGTTCCCAGATCAATATATCTGGGCTCAGTCTCTGCTGAGCTTCATTCTGCATCTCTATTTGGCTACTTGATGTCTCAGAGACATTTCATACTCATTATGTCTGTTATGTTTCTCTCCAAACCCTCCCCTCTCCCAAACTTCCCTAATTGTGCAGAAGGCAACACCAGCCTTTCAATGTCTTGAGTTCATAATCTTGGCATTATCCTCAACTCTTTAACATCCTTCACCCCACATATTCAATTAGTTGCCAAATTTTGCCATTTCTGCCTTCACAAAATCTTTCATAGCCAATCACTTCTTTCTACTCCCATGACTATCATCTGAGCTGTGTAGCTACAGAAAAGGGATGATCACCAGGTTAGTTCTTGCCTGGATTATTGCAACAGCCTCCTAATTGATCTCCCTGACTCCAGTCTCTCCCAGCTCCAGTTCATCACACACACTGCTGCCAAAATATTTTTTCTTAAACACACATTTCACCATTTCACTCACCTACTCAATAAACTCGAGTAGCTCTCTATTGTGTGTAGAATTAAAAGCTAAATTGAGGAGTTTACATTTTCAGATCTTCACAGCCTGGACCCAGTCTATCTTTCCATCCTCATTGATCATGATTCCCATTTCTACACTCTGCAATCCATCCAAACCTGCCTTCCCTCTGTTCCTCATACAAAGTAATCCATTTTTTGTCCTTAACCCTTTGCATTGGCCATCTCCCATGCCTAGAGTGTATTCCTTTTTTACCTCTACCTCACATAATCCCTTTCTTCATTCAAAATGAAGCTCAAACACCATCCGCTGCATGAAGCCTTTCTTGATCTCTTCTACTGCTAGTGCCTCACCTCCAAAACTTTCTATCTAACTAAACTACTTTGTATATAGTTGCATTTATTCTTTTTATATTTATTCTGGATGCATTCACATATGTACTCATAGTCTTCCCCTTTAGAATGTAAAAGCCTTCAGAGTGGCAGCTATTTCATGCATCATACTTGTATTCTCAGCACGCGCACAGTGCCTAGCATATAGTGATGTTGAATAAATGCTTATCAATTGATGGATAGATTGCCTGGGCAACTTTATCCTAAGAAAGTTCTTTAGAGACCTTCTCAGTAAGAATGTTATGGGGGGAAAAAAGCAAGTGACTTAACTTATCTACTAAAGAATGACATCTCTGGTATACTTCCTTGAAAACAAAAATCACAAGAAAGACAAAGCACAGAGGAAACAAGGGAAGAAATAGAGCCCTCAGACTCAAACAAACAGCCATAGCTCAGGACTCCAAAGGAGATCTATTTATAGAAATGGTTGATGTGAGTCTTTGAGGAAGAACTTGGCATCAATAACTTAGTACTTCTTAAAATTATTTTCTTCTGCGGTCCAAGAACTATGGTTTAAGTGTATTTTAGCACCCCATAAACATTCTGTCTTGAGCACAGAACAACTATGGAAAGCTTAAGAATTCCATCAGGCAACATTTTCAACTGACAGTTTTGTATCAGAAAGTTTGTGGATCTTAAACTCATCACCCAATGGAAACAACATAACTTCTGGAAAAGATCTGTTTTCAATCCACTAAAGATTTGATTTTATCACACTCTTTCCATTTTAGCCATCTTCTTGGTCCATCACGTTTTCTCCTTCAGATATGTCATTCCCAGTATCTTATTCTCTCTTTCAGTGTTTTCCATTGTGGCCTTCTGGCTAAAAGGAAATATTCTGGAAGTTTAGAGAAAAGTTCTCTATACTATTTTTTGTGTGCTATGAATGAAAGTGTAAACATCTGACAAAAGAAGTTATTATTTAGACTTGTATTCAAACCAAAGGGATTAGAAGCCATCACATTTTACAAAGTTGATTATTAACAAACAGAAGGTGCTCAGGAGAGAGTGAAAGCCATTAGATAAAAGTCTACCATAGGAAAAAGAAAACAACCTATTCCTATTTTGGAGTAAGACCTCTAGGATGCTTCCGTACCTTCAGCAGCTTTTGGTTGAAGGAGCTGACTGGATAGAGTCTAATGTCAATGATATCAACTCTGAAACTCCCACCTCCTCAGTACCCCCTTACCCCCAGGCCCAGCCCAGCTTCTCTCTGATTAGAGAGGGTGGAGGGTAGATATGGGGAGCCATTTAAGGAGGGCACTAAGCTAGTCATCTCTTCATTTCTCATCCAGGTGCAGGAAGTCATCAAGCTATGCTGCCCTAGCTGAATATTCCCCAAGCCTCCCCCAGTCCCCTTCAGCTTCTTTTTATGTGTTATATTCTCCCATTAGATTATCAGCTCCTAGAGGGCAAGGACCATCTTTGTATTTGAGTCCCCAGTGCTTAGCATAGTCCCAAGGATATAGAAGATGTATAATATATATTTATCTGACCAACAGATATAGAACCTCCTTTTAAAGCATTTTGCTTTATCAACCCTCTTTAGGTCCTACAAATAAACATTGATGTAGTTATACCCAAACCAATTCAATTCAGTCCAAACCAATATGTTTTTAGGTGCCTACTACAAAGAAGCCACTATGCTATGTGGGTAGAGATACAAAGATGAAAACCCTCTCTGCATCTCATTTTCTGCATTAGGAAAACAAGTGAGCTAGACAACACAGTTTCTAAGGTACTTTTCAGCCTTAAGTCTTATGATCCTCAGACCAATATGCTCCTTCCTTCAAGGAACTTCTAATCCAGTATGAATTGGATTTTAAAAAGTAAAAATAACTAATTTTCACACCATTGTATTACACATAATATTTTCCTCACCTCCCCCCACCTCACCCCACTCCACCCCACACAAATGACCCTTTGACATAATGTTAGACCAAATTTTGCCTGGCAGAGTGCTAAATCCAATCAGGACAGTGGGCCCCTAATATAATCACAGAGCCTTTCTACTAGAAAGGCATTCTGAAAATCAATGACAAAATCATGGGCTGTATGCTCTGGGTAAAGTTTTTCATTAACATCGTTTCAAACATGGAATGGAAAGGCTATTTTTAGTTGTTGCTACAAAAAGCAAATTCAAGAAGCAAATGTTCATCCCACACACATATACACACACTTTAGTTTCTAAAGCATTTAGTTTTATTTTCTTTTGGAATTTTTTTTATAAAAAGAAGGATATTTGGATTATATAAATATACATAAACACCTCACTAATTTTCCCTTCTAGTCTTTCTACACTCCAAAATGGTAAAAAAAAAAAAACCTAAACTTTTTATTCAGTTAAGAGCAGTCAAGCTGCTTTTAAAATATTTCCATAGCAGAATACCGCTTTTTTAAAAAATAAAGGAAAACTAGCTGTGGGGAAACTTGAAACAAGAAAACTGGTTCAAACACCATTTTAGACAAGATTTCATTTAAACACATTGTTTAACAGTGTCCTCATCTCTAATAGTAGTTTGAAATTTTAACTCAAATAATCAAGGCTCAAAGTCTAACTGGGAGGAGGGAGAAAGGGAGGGACTAGGCCTCAGATGCAGCTGCCCTCAGACCTAATGTGACCAGTCTTCAGCAAGGCCTCCATCCTTCTTCCTAGTTGCTGTATGGGCACCCAGGTACTTTATCTCCTCTACACCAGGGCAGTTCTATTATCCTAGACAAAAAACTATGTTTGTTTGCTTGTTTGTTTGGGGGAAGGTCATCTTTTTCAGATGTGCCTGATTGATTTCTAATGTCAAAGATAGGGAGACACAAGGGACTGATCAAAGGAAACCCCAAATGTACAAGCATAGATCATAAAAGTTTCCTGAAAACAACAAAGGAGAGGTACCAGGCAGGAGCAAGGTGGCAGGGTTCAAAGCATAATTAACTTAATCCATGTGACTCCTATGTTTATCTGAGAGGCTAAAAACAAGAGGGGGGAGGTAGTAATTGACTAGCAGAAGTAGAATTTTGTTTTAATTTTGTTAGTTGTTCTAGCATATTCCCGTAACCCAAGTCTTAAACTCCATTGGTACGAAACTTTCTCCAAACCAGTGGCGATCAATGCCCTCTACCTTTATGAGGGCTCTAGGGATCTAGAACTCTTTCTTCCTAGAAAAGACTTCCTTTCTTCCTAAATCTCATCCAAGGGGAAGTTCCTGAAAGTCTCTAGTATAGCAGGCTGAGGATAGAGACTTCTAGCTCCTCTCATGTCAGCTTCTTTCCAGAGTCTTTTCATTCAGCAACTTGATTTGGGGCTGGCATCTTCCATCTTCTTTCTGGAAGCCGGAAACCCTGAAATGACTGAAGAGCCCAAAGAGACTGAAGAGACCTGAAGAGACTCAAAGAAACCTTGCAGAAGCCTGAAGAGATCTCCTCTCTTCCAATTTCACCAACCCTGCCCCATCCCTCATTCAAGCACGGTGCATTGATCTCCATTTATGAAGAGACAGTCCCATAGCAATGGGCTTTGGAACTCAGGTTACATTCCAAAATAAATCATGGCCAAACACACACTAGATTCTCTATCTCATCTCCTTTGCCACCAGAGGAAGGACCTGAAACAACAAATTTATGAATCAAGATTCTATTTATATGTCTACTATAAAGAGTAAACATGTATTAGCTTTAGATTTTTTGTTTTTGTTTGTTTGGGTTAGAGTAGTCAGGGTGCTGGGATATAGAAATGTAAGATGCATAAATTCAATTACATTATTTGCCCATGGGTATTAATGGCTATGATAAAAAAAAAAAACTTAGTAGAAACAAGAAGCCAGTTTTAAAATTACAATTGTAAATAGGCCTGGCAGCAACTAAATTTAAACCAACATTTATACCATATACCATAATAAACTCAAAATAGATAACTGACCTGAATTGTAAAAATCATCCCCACCACCACCAAAAAAAAAAAATGAGAAGAGAACTAGATCAAGTATCTTTCACAACTATGACTAGGGGTGAATTAAGAAGCTCTGTAGCATTCAACAATGTTTACCTTTACAATCTTCTCCTGGATACTCTTTTCACTTGGGGTTTGTGACTTACCTTTCTCTTGATTCTCCTGGCTGACCCTTCCTTCTTAGTTTCTTTTGCTAAATCATTATCCATTCATGTGGGTACTCCCCAAGGTCCTAACCTAGGTCCCCTTCTCTTTCCCTTTATAACTCTCTCACTTGGTGATCTCATCAGCTGGCACGGATTCAGTCATCATCTCTACACACATGATTCCCAGATCTATTTATCCAGCCCTAGTCTTTCTCTTGACCTCCAGATGTGGATCACCAACCTATTAGAAATTTTAACTGGATGTCCCATAGGCATCTCAAACTCAGCACGTTCAAACATTATCTTTCCCCCACTCACGCTTCCTCCAAACTTTCTTAGTAACTGTTGAGGGGACCACTTTTCTTCCAGTCACTTGTACTTACAACTTCAATGTTATCCTTGACTTCCCTCCACTTCCTCTAGTTCAAACCCTTATCACCTCTTGCCGGGATTACTGTAATGGCCTTCTAATTAGAGTCTTTGCCTCCAGGCTCTCCCCACTCCAATCCATCCTCCACACTGCTGCCAAAGTGATTTTCCTAAAGTAGAGATCTGATCATGTCATTCCCCTACTCAATAAACACCATTGGAGAAGTGGAATAAGGGGAAGGGAATAAGCATTTATTAAGCAACTACTCGGTGCCAGGCAATGTGCTAAATACTTTACAAATATTATCTCATTTGACAACAGCTCCTTGTTACCATTAGGATCAATATAAACATCTGTTTTGCATTGAAAGTGCTTTACAACCCTCTTAACTTTCTAGTCTTTTAACGTATCACTGCATTCCAACCTCTCTGTGGTCTAGCCATCCTGGCCCACATGCTGTTCTTCACACTCAATACTCCACGTCTAGTCATATGAGTAAAAAGATGGAGGACTAGAAATTTTCTCTGATCCCCATGAACTCTCAAACTGCTCCAAAACAGAAATTATGTGCCATAGTAAAGCAATTTTAGCTGTCTCCATGGTCTGACACCCAGAATCCAAAAAAAGTAAAAAAAAAAAAAAAACAAAACAAAACAAAACAAAAAACCACAGACTGATGCTCACTGACTCTGAACTCACTCAGCACCTTTCCCCTACCTCCTACACTATGGGCCTCAAAGCTTCACTAGCAGACCCAAGTACCCAAAACAAAATCCAACCCTACATCATGGTCCTCCCTTCCTCTTTCCAGTGTCATAGATACTCTGGCTCCAGATTATAGAAGTTTGCCCAGGTCTCAAAAAATAGCCAGAGCCCTTCAGAAGCAAAAGCTTGTTGGGGCAGACAACTTCATAGCACCAGAGTGGCAGCTTTCTGAACTACTACTGCCTGGCCAGAGAACTAAAGAAAATAATAAGGAAGCAACATAGCAAAATCTCTTGGATGCAACTATAGCAATCCTCAGGGGGAAAATCATATCCTTACAAGCATACAATAACAAAATAGAAAAAAGAAGATAAATGAACTGAATGTGTATTTTTTTAAAAAAATTAAAAAGCCAACAAATAAAAACCTAAAATAAGCACAAAAGAGGAGATATTAAAAATTATAGGGGAAATAGATAAATTGGAAACAAAAAAAATCACAAAAATGATAAATAAAACTAAAAAATGATTCTTTGCAAGGACTAATAAAATTGATAAACCCTTAGCTAATCTGATTAAAAAAGAAGAGATCAAGAAATCAAATCATTGAAATAGCAACTGAAAAAGGTGAAATCATGATAGAACCAAAATAAACCAAAAAAGACTAATCAGAACATATTATGCACAGTCACATACTAACAAAACTGGGAACAAAAGATAGAGGAATATCTTCAAAAATATAAAATACCATAACTGTTAGAAGACCAGATAAAGATCTTAAATAATTCAATCTCAGAAAAGGAAATAGATCTAGCTGTAAAGAAACTACCTTTACAGCTCCTGGTCTTGATGATTCACCAGAGAATTCTATCAAACTTTAAAGAATGGTTACTGCCTATACTTCACAAATTTTTTATTCTCAAAAATTGAGAAAGACAGCACCCTATCAGAGTCCTTTTATGAAACAAATTCTAATGTTCTAATGTTCTAAAGTTCTAATGCCTAAACAAGGGAAAGATAAAACACAGAAAGGTATGAGCCAATATCACTAATGAACAGTTACTCAAAAATTGTAAACAAAATTCTGTCAAAGAAACTACAGAGATTTATCCAAGAAATCATTCATTATAATCCAATGGGATTTATACCAGGGATGCAAGGATGGTTTACCATTAGGTAAACAATCAACAAAATCATATTAAAATTCAAAATAACCAAAATAACCAAAACCACATGATCATCTCAATAGAAAAAAAGAAAAAAGCTTTGATAAAGTACAATACTTTTTATGCTAAAAATCCTACAAGGTATAGGCATAGAGGAACCTTTTTTTTAATATCATAAAAAGCATCTAAAACCAAAAGCAAGCATCAGAGGCAGCTAAGTGGTGCAATGGATAGAGCGCTAGGTCTGGAGTCAAGAAGACCTGAGTTCAAATGTGATCTCAGACACTTATACTAGCTGTGTAATCCTGTGCAAGTTCCTTAACCTCTATCTGAATTTCCTCATTTGTAAAATGGGGATAATATTAACACCTACCACCCAAGGTTGTTGCGAGGCTCAGATAAGATAAAAATCATAAAGTATTTAGCACAGTGTCTGGTACACAGTTGTTGCCATCTAAATATTAGCTATTATTATTGTTATTCATATGCAATGAAGATACACTAGAATTTTTGCCAATAAATACAGAGTGAAGCAAGGTTGACTGCTCTCTCCACTATTACCTGATATAGTTCTGGAAATACAAGATACAGCAATAAGACAAGAGAAAGAAACTAAAGTAGGAGATAAAAGTATCCCTTTTCGCTGATGATATGGTGGTTTACTGGAAAAAGCCTAGAGAATCAGCAAAGATACTAATTGAAACAATTAGTAGCTTCAGCAAAGCCAAATTTCTATATTTCTATATAAGTATACCAAAACACAAGAAGCAATAATAGAAACGAAAATCTCATTCAAAATAATTACAAAATGCACAACATATCTGGTGATTTACCAAAGTACACAAAAGACTTGTAGAGATTGAATTACAAGGTGCTCCTTAAAGGAATAAAGAATAACTTAAATAGCTGGAGGAATATTTGGTGCTCGTGGCTAAGTCATGGTGGTATAATAAAGATAATAATACTACCAAAATAAATTTATAATTTAATACTATATCAATCAAATTACTAAGGGGATACTTGATAGAACCTGACAAAATAATAACAAAATTCATTTGGAAAAACAAAAGATCTAGAACAGGGGTGGGGAACCTGCAGCCTTGAGGCCACATGTCCTCAAGGTCTTTAACTGTGGCCCTTTGACTGAATCCAAACTTCACAGAACAAATCAAAATCCCAATTTGTTCTGTGAAGTTTGGATTCAGTCAAAGGGCCACACTTGAGGACCTACAGGGTCCCCACCTCTGATCTAGAATATCAAAGGAAATGACAAAAAAAAAAGTAGAGTATGAAATAGGAATATACTTCTAGACCCCAAATTATATTACAAAGCAACAGTTAGCAAAAATATCTAGTATTGCCTGAAGAAGAGAGCAATAGGTCAATGGAATAGACTAAGCAAGAAAGAATCAGAAACAATAGAAGTCACTAACCCAGTGTTCAACAAAGTGAGAAACATAAATTACTTAGGAAAAAATTCCTTATCTTATAAAAACTGCTGGGCAAACTGGAAAACCATCTGGCAGACATTAGGCTTAGACCAACATCTTATGTTGTATTGCACAATATATTTTAAATGGATATAATTAGTAATAATAATAACTAACATTTATTTAGTTAATACTATATGCCAGGCACTGTGTTAAGCATTTTACAATTATTATCTCATTTGATCCTCACAACAACCTTGGGAGGCAGGTGATATTATTATCTCCCTGTTACAGATTCAGAAACTGAGGCAAATGGAGGTTAACCGACTTGTTAAGGGTCACACAGCTAGTAAATGTCTGAGGTTGGAATTGAACTCAACTTCCTGACTCTAGGCCCAGCACTCTATGTACTGTGCCACCCAGCTGTTCAAGAACTTAATATTAAAGATTATACCACAAAAAAAATTAAGTGACAAGTAGATCATATACTTCTCACAGCTATGGGAAGAGGATGTATTCTTAACCAAATAAGAGATAGAGGCAATTACTGAAAATAAGATAGATAACTTTGATTACTTGAAACTGAAAAGCTCCTGCTCAGATAAAATTAATGTCACTGGGATAAAAAGAAAAGTGTTCGAATGGGAAAAAAAATCTTTTGAGTTCAAATCTGGCCTCAGGCACTCATTCGCTATAGGATCCTGGGTGAGTCACTTAACCCTGTTTGCCTCAATTCCTCATCTGTAAAATGAGCTGGAGAAGGAAATGGTAAACCACTCCAGTATCTCTGCCAAGAAAACCCCAAATGGGGTCATGAAGGGTTGGACAAGACTGAAAAACAACTTAACAATAACATATATACATATATGACTAATAGCCTCTTTCTAATAAATAAGTGGTCAAAAGACATGAGCAAACAATACTCAAAAGAATTGAAAAATATTCACAAAGACATGGATGAATGCTCCAAAGAACTAATAATAATATAAATGTAAATGTAAATCAAATGTAAATGTAAAACAACCCTGAAGTTTTACTTCACACCCAGAAAATTGGCAAAAAATTACCCCAAAATGGCAATAGTCAATGTTGGATGGCTTGTGGAATGATAGGCACACATATATTGTTTGTGAGGCTATGAAATTAGGCAACCATTCTGGAAAGCAATCTGGAATTATGAAATACAGTGACTTAAACTTTGAACCAGAAAGTCCATTCTTGGGCTTATACCCCAAGGAAGCCATTGGTAAGAATAAAATCTCCATATACTCCAAAATATTTATGACATCATTTTTTATAATAGTTAAGAACTGGAAACAAAGTAGATACCTATCAATCATGGAAAGGCTAAACAAATTGTGCTAAACTAATGTAATGGAATATTACTCTGCTGTAAAAAATTATGCATGTGATGAATATAGAAAAGCATAGTTATATGAAAAGAGTGAAGAAAGCAGAACCAAGAAAACAATATACACATTAACCACAATAATGTAAATGGAAAGAACAACTACATACCAACAAATCAAAAGTAAATATTAAGGAGGACTCAAATGAAGAGATAGGACCCCCAACTCACCCCTTAACGGAGGTGGGAGGTCCATAGACATTACACATTGCACATGTTTTCAGACTTTTTAAATATATTGATCAGTTGTGCTGATTTTTTTTTCTTTCTAAAAAATACTATTTGTCATATGTGATGGCTTTCTGGAAAGGAGAGAGGGAAGGACACTGAGATAACTATTGTGATGCAAGAAACAGAAAATATCAACGAAAACGTTTTTTAAAATACTCCATGTCCTATCTCTCTGCTTTTGCATTAGGTAATCCTCTGCATCTAAAACACTTTCCCACCTCACCTATGACTCAGATGTGCTGCTTTCCTTTAAGATTCAGCTCAAGAAACACCTCCTATAGGAGGCTTTTCCAAGCCCCTATAGCTGTTAGTGCCTTCTCCTTTAAGGTTTCTTTCTACTTTGTATTTATCTTGCATGTACTGAGTTAACATGTGATGTCTCCCCATTAGCATGTAAGCTTTTTGAAGGCAGAACTGTCTTTTGCTTTTTATTTGTATCCCCATCACATAGCATGGTGTCTAGTACATAGTAAGAACTATGCATGTTGATTGATTGAATTTTGATTAGATAGAATTGAAAATTTTTTGCAACAACAAAATTAATGCAACATAATATAAGGTGAGTACTGGTCAGCTAGGGGAAAAATCTTTGCAACCAATATCTCTGATAAGGTCTTATGTCCAAGATCTATAGGCAGCTAAAAGAAATACATAAGACCAAAAGACATTCTTCCATAAATAAGCAATCAAAGGGTATAAACCAACAGTTCTCAAAAGAAATAAATCATAAAATTTTAACAATATGAAAGAATGCTTCAAATCATTAATAATAAGAAAAATGAAAATCAAAACATTAATTCTATAAATGAATTTGGAATTATGTGAAGAAAGTAACTAAAATTTACGGGTTTTGATCCAGAGATTCCACTGCTAGGCAGAGAACCCAAGAATTTTGTTGTTTCGTCATTTTGCAGTCATGTCCAACTCTTTGTGACCCCATTTGAGGTTTTCTTGGCAAAGATACTAGAGTGGTTTGCCATTTCCTCCTCCAGCTCATTTTACAGATGGGGAAAATGCAGCAAACAGGGTTAAGTGACTTGTTTAGGGTCATATAGGTAATTACTGTCTGAAGTCAGATTTATATTCAGGAAGACTCATTTTCCTGACTTTAGGCCAAGCACTCTATCCACCATACCACTTGGCTACCAAGGCCTTCAGGACCCAATGCAAGAAGTGAGCCAAATGTTCCTGTTGAACAAGATACATGAGAGTTTATGTTCAAATAACAAATTTCACTTTAACTATAATTTGTTTAGGGCCTAGGGACAAAAATACTTATTTAGTCCCATAAAAAAAGGGATATGTTGGCTTTTAATTATCACAAAGCATTAAAAACAAAGCCTCAACATAAAAAGTGAATTCATTATTGCAGCTTTCTCTCCTATGTCCCTTGTAGGAAACCTGACAGAAACTTCTTTTGAAACTCTTTTTCCGGGGGCAGCTAGGTGGCACAGTGGATAGAGCACCAGCCCTGGAGTCAGGAGGAGGACCTGAGTTCAACTCTGACCTCAGACACATAACACTCACTAGCTGTGCAATTTTCTGGGCAAGTCACTTAACCCCAACTGCCTCACCCAAAAAAAAAAAAAAAATGAAACTCTTTTTCCAGATACTCAGGCCTAAACTCACTTATAATTTGTCAGTCTCTCCTAGATGATAGACTTCCTAACCATAAATAAGCATTGTTCAAATACATTCTTCTCTCAGCATTGATTCTAGGTGTCAACAGTCATCTTACACAACAGAAACAAATCAGAGGCAGGCTTAGTTAGCACTTGGCTAGGACACCACCTAGAAATATTGAGCATTATATATTTGGCGTGATTGGACTTGATTTTAAGCTCCCTTCCACTTCCAACATTCTATTCTACAATATGGAAGAGAAATTCCTAGTCATTTTTTTTTAATTTCACAAAGCTAAAATGTTTCAGAGAAACATAGTCAGATCATGTTCATGAAGATGGAGATGGTCATCTCTCCTTTGGGCTTCTTCTGACCTTTTGAGAATAAAATTATTTTGCAAAGAGACTGAGACCAGGATCACAGAGTCAGTCCTTGTTGGAGTTAAGTACAGAATGAGGTCTTCTCAACATCTAGGGAACGGGACCTCTCTGCCAAAGCATCCCTGTCTCTTGTGTGCTATTGCCACAAGTAGAAAAATTTGCTGACATTTGAGCTGTCTAATAAATAGAACTACTTACTGGAATCTAAATTATTAATTTTTTGTGATGTCCACTAGACAAAGAAGATAATTAAATTAATTCTTTTGTTGTTTTAATGGCCTATTTTTCATTTTTAAGCATCCTGAAACTATTAAAGACTTTTCAAAATGTCATTTTTGCTCTATTAGTTTATGTTTATTTAATGAGCCAAACAATTATGAAGCACCGTAATTCAAGGGAACCATTTCACTTTTCCATATCTAATGTTTCTTCTTTCTAAATGGTGATTCTACACGCTGCACAGGAATCATGGGATAAGTAGCTCCTTCTCTATCTTCTGGCTCACACTTCCCCTTTGCCTCAACCTCTGATTGTCCTCAAGGTATAATTAATTCTTGGCTTTCTGCTCTTTCCTTCCTGTATTGTATTGGTCAGTGAACTGACTCTCTCTTACTGTGTCAAGTACCACAACTATACTGACAACTGCTCAATAGCCACAATCTCCGTTCTGAATTTTTAACTGTCTGCTCAGAAGTCTTACCATCACCTCAAACTCATACAGTGCATGCTCCATTAAGGTGCCTAAGTGAAAGTACCAGTGAATGATGTCCCACATGCCTAAAAATCCAGCGGCAGTTTTGGTGACAGAATAAGAAGAGACACTTGAGACCTCCTACAATTACTCGACCTGCCCAGTTTCACTGTCTTCATTCTCTTCTCCACTTCCCACTCCTTTTCCCTTGGCTGATCCTCAAAGGGATACAAAGCACAGCAATAGCAAAACTATGGCACTCTTCACTCTTGAGCTCCCCAGCCTGATTTAGAGTCCCAGGATTCCTTCAATCAATTTACAACATTCCTTTATCTAGCACCTCCTATGTGCTGGGCACTTTGTAAAAACACACACACACACACACACACACACACATGCAAGATACAAGGTTACCTTGGGGGGTGGGGAGACAATAGCAGTTGGGGGAACCAGAAAAGGCTTCCTGAAGAAGATAGCACATCAGCAGGGTCTTGAAGGATGTTATATCGTGTTATTCACTCTGGCTGAGCTTGCAGTGTTTGAAAACCCCTAAGACTTTTTCGGACAAATTGCTGGCCAGTCATATTTACTCTGTCTTGTATTTGTGACAATGCATTACAAACCCAAGTAAAGACTTTACACATATCTCTATTAAATTTTATGTTCATAGATTTAGCTTGCTGAATCAAGCTGGACACCCTCTGGTTAGCAGACTCTATTCTACTTTTTTTAAAGGTCAGAACATTTGGCCTTTTCAAATTTGGCCTCAGACACTTGCTAGTTGTGGGACCCTGGGGAATTCACTTCACCTGTCTGCCTCAGCTTCCTCAACTATCAAATGAAGATGATAATAATAGCATTTATCTCACAGAATTGTTGAGGAACAAGTGAGATGATATTTGTAAAGTACTGAGCACAGTGTCTGACACATAGAAAGCACTATACAAATAATTGTTTCCTTCCTTCCTCTAATCCTGAGGCACCTCTCGCTTTCTCCATGATCCTTCAATGACCATTGACAGTGCCTCAATAATCACACATCAGTTTTTTTTTCAGCACCGTAGATCACATCTGGGCAGAGTGAATTGGACTAGTCAAGGTTAGTTCTCTTACTCTTTCTCTACCTAAGTTGTTCAGTCTTCATGACCCCATTTGGAGATTTCATGGCAAAGATACTGGAGTGGTTTCCATTTCCTCCTCCAACTCATTTTGCAGAGGAGAAACTGAGTCAAACAGGGTTAAGTGACTCAGCCAGGGTCACACAGCTGGTACATGTTTGAGGCTGGATTTGAACTCAGGAAGATGAGTCTTCCTGACTCCAAACTTGGCCCTCTCTCCACTGCAACACCTAGCTGCCTTCTCCACCTAAGTATTAACTCCTAGGTATCAGCTCCCTATCAGTCATTTTTTGTTTTATCTTTTCCAGCCCAAGGATCACCACTATCTGTGGCAGAGAAACCAGAAGCAAAATAACAATTGAGCAGAGTGACATTATCATCATTTCATCTATTCCAAATTCCAAGTTCTTTCAATCTTTGACTTTTCTCTTTACACCCATATAGTTTTGTTTTGTTTTTTTAAACTACTTTTCTTTGTTCTTAGCTCTCTTTGCCAGACACGGTTCATTCTGAGCCTGAGCATTTCTGACACTCTTATTGCAGGTCTGTCAGGCTTCAGCATTCATCTTTTCTCACCTGCTCTTGATTCCATCTTCTGTTTGCATCTTTAAAAAAAAACCTAAGTTGGTTGAGGAGATCTCCTGTACATCCCCCAGAAGTCCATTTAGACAGCTTCTCATTTTCCACCTCAATTATTTACCTTTCTATCTTCAGAATTTCATTCTTGAGAGCTTCCCATTTCCATTCTCACACACAAGTCACTTAACCTTCTCTAGGTTCCTGAGAGTACCAGAAGAAGGAGAACTGGCTGCCAATCCCACTTTATTCTTCCAGGTACCCATCTAAAACTGAGCAACCTACAGAAGAAAGGTTTGAGAATTTCACATAATTCTGCTTAACAGTTAATCTTGCTTGTATTCCCATTCTATTTTCACAACCTAAAGGCCTCAATCTATGACTCAACTCCATGACTAGGAAGTAGAAGATTGGGTTCCAGTCCTCATTCTTCAGCTAATTAACACTGTGAACCACCTGCTTGTTTCCTAATTCCTCAAGAATCCTCAAATGGAAATCGTGATAACTTCTTGTATCTCAAAAGTTTCTTTTGAAGAGCATAAGATTTAGATCTCGAAGTAACCTTAGGGATCACCTAACCCAATTCCCACAATTTACGTTTGAGGCAACTGAGGCTGAAAGAGATTAACTGATTTGCCCAAGGTCATACAGAGCTTTCCCCATTTCTCATCAGCTGCACTGTTTTTGGATTTCTCCATCATGCCTCTATGCCTCAGGAAACTCATCATTGGGAAATCTCATTATCCTGCAAGACTGAACCAATCTTAGTACTCACATCTCATCAGTAGCCTCTGGCCCTCTGATTGGACTATCCGACTAGAGGGCACAACCATGAGCTCTAATACCTGCATTTAAGGAGGGGGCCCAGCATAGTCTTCTCCCCATTGCCCCGCAGCTGTATTGCTTTTGGATTTCTTTGGTCTCCTCCATAACGCCCCCAGGCTGGGTATCTTCCCCTCAACCCTTTTTTCAATTGTCTTTTCTGTGCTGTCTTCTCCCATTAGGTTGTGAGGAGCTCTCTGAGGGTAGAGACTGTCTTTCTTTTTATCTGTATTTATATTCCCAGTGCTTAGCACGGTGCCTGGCTTAAGAGTAGGTGCTTAATAATCTTTTATTAGTTTGAATATTTATTCTTTGTTAGTTTATTACTTATAGTTTATTATTTGTTTGACTTATATATTGGTTTATTGACTTGCCTATAGCAGAGGAAGGACTCAGGCTCAGGTCCTTTGACTTCCAACTCAGTGTATTTTCCATAACAATGTGATTATAATAGATGTGAAAATGATTTGACAACCATAAAGGGCTATCCAAATGTAAAAGTTATACAAGGAATCATAGACTACTACTCTTTGAAGAATGGAAATTGAAACTCACCAAAAGGGCAATAGAGAGACACATGGTGAGTGTAAGGTGGCTATAGTACTTTATCTAGAATTATCTAGAATAACATATCATGTTAGACTTTTTTTTTGACATGTTGGACCTGGAATCAGGAAGACCTGAGTTCAAATCCAGCCTCAGACACTTTCCAGTTGTCAGACCCTTGACAAGTCACCTGTCTTCTGCTTTAATTTCCTCAGCTGTAAAATGGGGATAATAATAGCACCTACTTCATAGTATCGTTGGGTGGATAGCATGAGATATTTGTAATGTGCTTTACAAACCCTGAAGCACTTATTATCTGCTATAAATGCTATTATTATTAGTAGTAGAGTAGCATATGTTAGTTATTTTACTAAACTGATTTCTCTCCCTCTTTATTCTTTGTTATATTGGATGGCTCTCTGAGAGCTCTAAGAAAGAGGGAGATTAGGAAAAACGTGATGTAAAAATAAAATATATCAACAAAATTTTTTTTTAAAAATAAAATTACCTGCTATATCATAGTGGCATAGTGGATAGAGCACTGGCCCTGGGGTCAGGAGGTAAGATATCATTGCAAAGATGGGGGGAGGCCCTCATCACCAGTCACAGCTGTTGACCAATTGCCACTTACAAACAGGTAAGGAGGTAACAGCACTTTTGAAAACACCAGTCCTGCTACAACCCCAGCCTTCACAGTCATCATCTTCAGAAGGAACTCCTGTGGAGAAGGGGCCAGCCATCACCACCATCTTCCACACACAGGGCAGGTGAGTCAGCAGCGCTGAAGCAGCCAGGCAACCTGAGGGAGATAGAGTAGGCAGCCTGTGCCAGCCAAGTGCAACTACCACCGCCAGCAGCTTGACCACCATCTCCCCTCATACCCTGATGGAGACAGACAGAATCCTGAATCCAACTGCCCTGGGAATAGCAATGCTCCCAGCTCAGTGTCCACAGACATCATCCTGGGAACATACAACCTGGCAACTGCTCCCACAGTGTGCTATAGCCACACCTACTCAAGACCCAGAACAGAAAGTTCTTGCCACAAAAATCTTTGGCACCATCCAATGGCTCAACACCAGAAACATATCATTTTATCAGCCCAGTGGACATTAAAGGAGCAGCATCGTACTCCACTCTGCCACCGCACCCTAAGAGCCAGGGGATCTTTCTATCTGACTTTCAGCTGGCAGCTTCCTTACATGTTGTTTTATTTGTATCCTCAATGCCTAGTGCTCTGTTTTGCACACAGTAAGACCTTAATAAATGATTCATTCATTCAGAGAGAAAACTCAGTGATACAAGAAGCCCTTTTAGCGGAGGTTGAATGTGGGATAGTATTAGGAGCGGCAAAACATCTGAAATGAGCAGGCAGTCTCTTGTGGAACCCAGTGAGAGGAGGCAATCACTGTGTGATGAAGTTGCAAAAACCTCACCCAGGCAGAGGGCAGGGACAGCCCTTCAAACACTCCCATCTGGATTTTCCATCTGGGAGAGGGACCACTATTCAAGCTTAGCCAACATGGTTGGCACATGCCATGAAAGGCATTGTCAAAAGTCCATGAGCAGAGAGGGCAGCTCAGGCCAGGTCGAAAGTTTCCAGCTGCCTCTAGAATAACTATCCAGCTTGGCAGTGAATGACTGAATTCTTCTTTCCTATGGTATTTTAAACATTTGTTTTTATAGTCACAGTATACATAGGCTATATGAAAGCGATGACAGTGTAGATGGTTAAACCTTTTGGCTAAATACAATTATATAGCACCTGGAAGGCATGTACTCAGCTTTTTTCTCCACTTTCATTCAGCCTCACGATAACATCTACGTGCATGTATATATGTAGATATGTACATATATGTGTGTGCACTTAATATAGTAGCAAAAGCACTGAATTTGAAGTCTAAGCACCAAATCCCAGCTCTTCTACTTACTACCTGTGTGACCTAGGGCAAATCATAACCTTTCTGGGCCTCAATTTCCATAAATGTAAAATGAAAAAGTTGGATGAAATGATTTTTAGGGGGACAGCTAGGTGGCACAGTGGATAGAGCGCCAGCCCTGAAGTCAAGAGGACCTGAGTTCAAATCCAGCTTCAGACAAAACACTTGACACTTAGTAGCTATGTGACCCTGGGCAAGTCACTTAACCCCAATTGCCTAAGGGGGGGAATAAAAAAGAAAGAAAAGATTTCTAGATGTCTTCCAGACCTAAATCCATAATAGCTCACATTTATAGAAGTCAAGTCAACAAGCATTTTTTTTGTTCTAGGCAATGAGGTTAAGTGACTTGCCTAGGGTCACACAGCCAGTAAGTGTCAAGTGTCTGAAGTCAAATTTGAACTCAGATCCTCCTGATTTCAGGGCCAGTGCTCTATCCACTGTACCACCTAGCCCCACTTATTTTTTGTGAGGCAATTAAGGTTAAGTGACTTGCGCAGAGTCACACAGCTAATGAGTGTTATGTATCTGAAGCCAGACTTGAACTCAGGTCCTCCTGACCCCAGGGCCAGTGCTCTATCCACTATGCCACCTAGTTTCACCTTTAACAAGCATTTATTAAGCACCTACTATGTGCCCAGTACTCTGCTAAGGCAAAAACAGGCCCTACTCTCAAGGAATCAACATTCTGATGAAGGAAGACATGCAAACAACTATGTACAAACAAGAACAATACAGGGAATTGGAAGTAATCTGAGAGGGAAGAAACTGGGATGAGGGAGGATCAGGAGATGTTTCTTGCATAAGAGGGGATTTTAGCTGAGATTTGAGGGAAGCTAAGCAACCCAGAAAGCAGAAGCAATGAGAGAGAGAATTCCAGGCCTGGGAGAGAGCCAGAGAAGATGGCAGAGACTGGACACTGGGGTGTCCTATCTGAGGACCAGCAAGGAGGTCAATCTCACTGGATCATAGAGCCCTTGGAAATGAATAAGATGTGAGAACACTGGAGAGGCAGAAAGGGGACAAGTTATGAAGGGCTTTAAAAGCCAAATAGAGGGTTTTCAATTTTCTATTCGATCCTGTAGGTAATAAAGGGAGTTTATTGAATAGGGGAATGACGGGTTCACGCTGACACCTTAGGAAGATCGCTTTGATAGCTGAGCACCGGTTGAACTGGGCAGGGGACAGATTTGATCCCAGCTGTCCAGGTATAAAGTGATAAAGGCCTGCCAACAGTATCAGGGGAGAGAAGGGGATATATACTAAAAATGTTACAGAAGCAGAATCAACAGGCTTTGGCAACTAATTGGATATGGGGAGTAAGAGACAGTGAAGAGTTGAGAATGACACAGATTTTGAGCCTAGGTGACTGGGAGAGTGGTGGTGCCCTTGACATTAATAGGAAATTAGGAAGAGAGGAGGACTTGGGGTTGGGGAGGGCAAATAATGAGTTCAGTTTTGGACATGTTGAGTTTAAGATATCTAGTTTAAGATATGCAGATAGGTGGTGCGGTGGATAATGCTGGGCCTGGTAATCAGGAAGACTCACCTTTGTGAGTTCAAATCCAGCCTCAGACACTTACTAGCTTCATGACCCTGGGCAAGTCACTTAACCCTGTTTGCCTCAATTTCCTCATCTGTAAAATGAGCTAGAGAAGGAAATGGCAAACCACTCCAGTGTCTTTGCCAAGAAAACCCCAAATGGGGTGATGAAGAGTCAGACAACACTGAAACAACACACTGACAATGACAACAGAGGACATCCAGCTTGAGATGTTCTATAGGCAGTTAGACATGCAACACTGGAGATCTGGGGAATGGTGAGGGCTGGATGAATAGATCTGAGAATCATCAGCACAGAGATGATAACTGACTCTATGGGAGCTGATGAGATTATCAAGTGAAAGAGGGAGAAGATAACAGGACCCGGAACAGACCCTTGGGGATATCTAAGGCTATTGGGCATGACCTGTTTAAAAATCCAACAATGTAGATTGAGCAGGGATCAGGAGAGAGCAACATCACAAAAACCTAGAGCATGGGCACCTAGGTGACCCAGTGGATTGAGCCCTGGAGGCAGGAGGACCTGAGTTCAAATCCTGCTTCAGACACTTACTAGCTGTGTGACCCTGGCAAGTCACTTTACTCCAATTGCCTCAAAAAAACAAACAAACAAACAAAAAACAACCTAGAAAAGAATGTTATCAAGAAAAGGGAGACTGATAGTATCAAAAGCTACAGAGAAGTCAAAAAGGATGAAGAACTGTGGGGCAGCTAGGTGGAGCAGTGGATAAAGCACTGGCCCTGGAGTCAGGAGGACTTGAGTTCAAATGCAGCCTTAGACACCGACTGTGTCTTACTAAGCTGTGTGACCCTGCACAAGTCACTTAACCCCACTGCCTCAAAAAAAAAAAAAAGATGAGGAACTAAAAAAGGTAAATAAGAGGGTACCTTTGGAGAAAAAAGTTTCCGTCAAAAACCAGATTACAAAAATTTAGGAAGAGATTGGAGGAAATGGAGGCACCTATTGTAGATGGATGGCCTTCTCAAGTTTAGCCACAAAAGGTAGAAGAGATATAGTACAACAACTGGTGAGGATGGATGGATCAAGTAAGGAGTTTTTTGAGCACAGGGTGGAAGGCAGGGGAAGGAGACATTTGTAGATAGCAGGGAAGCAACTAGGAGACAGGGAAAGAATGAATATTAATGAGAGTGGAGATAAGAGAAGGAATAATTTGATGGGATGGAATGAGGTCATTTGTGCACATACAGGGGTTTGCCTTGGCAAGGACAAGGGCTTCGTGTGAGACAGGGGTAAAGCAGAAGATAATGGCATAAAGCATTGTAAATGGGATAAGGAGGAAGCTCTCAAGAAATGATTACAGTGAAGTATAAGGTGATGTTCTCAGGTGAAAGGGTTAATACTTTGGCAATGGTGGTAGCATCCCTCAACTGACTCTCAGCTGCTTCCACTGACCATTGAGGGAAAACTCATTAAGGGAAACCGTGTGCCCAAAGGCTAATCTTATACTTGTTCTCCTAGGATGGGGATCCCAAACCCTGCCCAGGCAGGAAATTTCATGAGTTTTGCCTGACAATAAGCATCCATTCGGCATTAGAGAGAAACAAGGATAAGCTCGAATAGCATTTGATGAAAACAAATGGGGGAAAACACTCCCTCCCCCTAACACACAAACATAAACAACTCACCCAAGCTAGTTTTTTTAATTGGGAAATAATGAGCAAAACAACACTTAAATAAAACTCACATGGTTATGCCCATCACATGATTGCCACCCCAGCAGATGGCTGGGGGGAAGATGCATATGCCCACTTGCTGAACTGTTATATGAGCTACTACTACCAACATCACCATTGCTCACACTCTGATCTCTCCTAAGCAACCAAAAGTGAGGTACTGGAGTTTGTGGCAGAGAATCATAACATCTTAGATTTAAATAGCACATTTTGTAATGGAAGATCTCAGGGTACTTCACATGTGCCATTTTCATAATATCTGAGAAACAAATAGGCAGGCAAGGTTTAGGAACTCCAAATTAGAGATTAAACAAAGGTTTGCTTGAATTAAGTGAAACAGCCAAAATCACACACTGAAAATCGGGCAAAGATTCCAAGTCTTTTAGCCCCCAACACAGTACCCCCCCCCCAACTATGCATCATGGTTTGGAGATACAGTACTAGACTCAGAATCTGGAGACCTGCCTGGGTTTAAATCTTACCTCAAATACTTAATAGCTATATGATGCTTATTTATCTTAGTTGTGTGACTACAGACAAGTCACTTAACCACTAAAAGCCTCAGTTTCTTCATTTAAAAAAATACAGAGATAAATAATATTTGCCCTACCTCACTGTTTTGTTGTGAGAAAAAGTACTTTGTAAAGCCATCTGCTCAATCCACTATAGAAAGGTGAATTACTCTTATTATCATTCCAAAGAACTGAGGGTATATCCAGGTCTCCCATTTCTCATAGTAGTACTCGCTGCACCACATCATACTGCCTCATCTTTGCCTTCTGGTTCCTTCCAAAAGCATTTTCTGGATAAAGCACTGAGCTTGGAGTTAACCCAGCCTCAGACACTTACTAGCTGAGTGACCCTTTGTAAAAGAGATTTAACCTCTGTTTGCCTCAGTTTCCTCAACTGCAGAATGGGGTTGTTGTCAGCCTCCCAGGGTTGTTGTGAGGATCAAATGTTTGTAAAGCACTTAGCACAGTGCTGGCATGCGGTAGGTGGTTAATAAATGCTTCCTTCCTTCTTTTCTTCTACAAAGCAATAGAGGAACATTACTGCCTTAACATGATTTGTAGCATGTATATGCAAACCACACACTTTGCATCCATTAATTGTAACAGCCATAAATACTCTAGTTATACGAGATGCATTCATTTACTTTCTACCGACATCCACCTTGTAATAAGTGTAACAGCCACAACTTGATTCCATTGACCCTCTGCCCACCCTTGATCAGGATGAGATGAGTATGAAGACAGGCAAAAGGATGGTGCAGTGTTTAAACCAAATTGATGGACAGGCCTATACGAAGGGGGATAGGTTTTAGAAGTGGAAAGCTAAGTGGGACTAAGGTAAAGGGAACATGAAGAGCTTCAGTGCCAGGGACTGTAGGGCAGATAATTTCACCACACAGAGTGGTGAGGTACCAGGTCAAGAATCCCTAACCACAAGAAAATTTATCAGCATTTGATTCTTAAACCAATTTCTATCCACACCCTTAAAATGTATGCAGATAATCAGAAGATCTGAAGGTCTGTAAACATGGGCCTTGGCTTTTTGTCAGCTTGGCAGGTGTGCAAATGAATTTAATTCAGTTGTTTTGCTTTCTGAGAGTCTGATAAGATCACAGGATCACTGGATTGGAAGGAGCTTTGAAAACTGAGTCAGTCAGCCCACGTGTAGAGTACCCTATATATACAGTCTTTATCCTCTTGCCTTGAGGCAAGACATGCTGCTTAAAACAGATGAAAAGCCAGATAAAACGGAATTAGAGACTCTCACAGTTAGATGGACCCCAGAGGTCACCTAATCCAATCCGCACTTAAGTAAAAATCCACTTTATAACATCCCCAACAAGCAGTTAATCAGTGTTTGCTAAGTCAGAGGTTTCATTGTTCAGTTGTTTCTCAGTCATGTCTGACTCTTCATGACCCGATTTGGGGTTTTCTTGGCAAAGATACTGGAGTGGTTTGCCACTTCCTTCTCCAGCTCATTTTACAGATGAGGAAACTGAGGCAAACAGTCAGATCTCTGAGGCTCTATTCCTACAAATGCACTTACCCAGCGTCGTGGGTGACAAAAACATCTCTGCCACATACCCATGCATTTGTTCAGCATATATCCTACCCTTTAAACTATGTGCCTTCATAGAGTCATAGAATCTCAGGTTTGGAGGGGACTTCTGGAACATGTAGTGGATCTGACCAAGCCCCTTTGATATCATGACTGACACACCCACCACATTGCCATATTTATAAGGCCCCAAAGCCCAGCCACCAGCCATCTTGAGTTGACCAAAAAAACAAAACAAAACAAAACAAAAACTTCCACATCATATGATCCTGGATTCAGTTCCTTCCCTAGTTACTACCTTCCTCCACTAGACCCTACACAATATTCAGGCAGAGCAATTAATTCAGACAGAGGAGGTACCACCATGCCATTTGTTCAGTAGCATCAAACCCCCAAACCACCCTTTACCTAAGTCATTGGTGCACAACCCATCTCTTTTCCTCCATGGGGATCAGAGGTAACTATTCTAAATTACCACCCAAGTCTTCCTGATGTCTCCCCTCCCAATCATGCCACCTCCTAACACATCCCTAGCTTGCTAACAGAGAAGAGAGAGGTCTGGTTTGAGCCTCTGAAGAACTAAGTAACCCAATATTTTACAGAATTATATAATCTCAGGATTTAGGAGCTACTGTAGTTGTTATCACTATGGAGATTTTATCAGTTTGGGTACTCACAGCTCATCAGGACCCTCAAGTTGCCTCTACCCCTCTGCTTGGAGGGCTGCAGGGCAGAGCAAAATCTCCTCCCAACATTCCCATTTAAAGAAGATTCAGAAGCCCAGCCAGTTCTTCACTTCCCACCAGCTCTCCTGTTTGGTTTTCAGTCCGTCATCATCAGGTCCCTACGCTGGTATTCTCTCTCCTCCTTTTTCCATATTCCTTTTGTTTGTTGTTTTTCCCCATTAGATTGTAAATTCCTTGAGTTTAAGAACTGTCTTTCTTTTTTTACTTTTACCTGTATCCCCAGCACTTATCACAGTGCCTGGCACATAGGAGGTGCTTAATAAATGTTTATTGTATTGTATCAGGCCAAACTCATTCCTAAACAGTAATGCCTACAAAATATCCAAATTACAGGTTTCATTAGAAGATCTTCAGTGCAGAAGACTATTGCCCCCTAAGATAGCCCTTGCACTTTTGGATAGCTGATACTGCTGGAAATTTTCCTTTATATTTTCTCTTTTTTTCCCTTTGGTTTTTTTCTTCTCAACAAGCACTGAGCCTAAATCCACTGCTGTGCCACTTTAGATCCTGGTTTTGCCCACTGGGGCTAAGGAAGACAAGGCTAATGTCTTTTCCATATGATAGTCATTCAAACTCTAGAAAAGAGCTATTATTTTTTCCCTAAGTCTACTCTTTTTTTTTTGTTTTCAGATTAAATACCCCCAGTTCCTTCAGCTAATCCTGGGGAGTGATTGGTTCCAGTCCCCTCACCAACTCAGTCACCCTCCTCTTGGTGTTCTCTATCTCATCAACAAAATATGGTGCCTAAAACTATTCCAGAAATGGTTTCATTAGGAGAGGGTAAAGTAGGACTATCATCAATCCTTATCATAGGCTATCTAACAAAACAACAAAAAACGGCATTAGCTTTTCTAACTGCCAAATGGAGGAAATCTAGGACCAGAAAGCGTGGTAGAACCTGCCAGAACTTGGGCTCCAAGACACAGCTTTCAAGAATCCAGAGTCACTCCACGCCAGCGTATGGAAGGGATACACATTATGGGTGTGAGCAGACAGCAACATAAAATAAATACAGAATTCTGAAGAAGGAATAGAGTAAAAATGTCATCAAAAGGAAATATAGCCTAGTTAAAGCAAGAAAGGATGATTATGTTGCCTGTGTTTTCTGCTCGTATCCTTGCAATATCCAAAGTAAAAAAAAGACTCCAAGATGTTGGGTAGACCCACACATGCAAAGCGGTGAATTTATGGGAGGGTTTTGATCTGAGTTATTAAAAGGTACATCCATTTTAATAAGATAAGATTACCATTTAAATATGATTCCATTCAAATGTAAGATCCTTAAAATGCAGGGACTGGCTTTTCCCTTTCTTTGTATCCCCAGGGCTTAGGACAGTGCCTGGCACATAGGAAACAATAACTCCCTGTTAATTCATTAAATGAACTGATGATGATTTCCTTAAAAGAATCCCAGAGATTCAATTAAAAATACATAATCTAAAAGTTCAGTAAAGAAGCAGGATACAAAACAAAGCCACAAAAATAATCCTTCTGCATGCTATTAACAGAACCCAATAGGAAAAGAGAGAACTATAAAATCTATTAAATGCCCAAGAGTTAACCTACCAAAGCACACTTAGGACTTATAAATATAATCATAAAACACCCTTTACAGAAACAAAGCAACACTTAACTAGCAACTTATTGTTCAGGACTGGACCACATATATGTAACAAAAATGATGATACTATATAACTTAATCTACCAATTTAATGATTAAACCAAACTGCCCAGGAGTTACTTTATAGAACTAAACAAAACAATAACAAGATTTGTTTGGAAGAGCAAAGAAGTAAAAAACCTCAAGGAAAATGGCCAAAAGGCCAAAGACAGAAGTAATCTGTGCTTTAGGCGCTGTGGAAATAAAGGTGCATTAATATATTTATAGCATATGCTCTAAAGCAAGTCTTCCAAACCCCATTCACACTGGCCAGTTGGGTCTCCTGAGGTCACTTGGCTACTTCCCTTCAGAGCTTTAGAGTTCACCCTGAGGGCCAGGAGGGTGTCATTCTAACTACACATCAGAAGTCCCCACTGATGTGCTCCATCCTTCCTCTGTGATTATGAATTGATATCAAATGGGTCATCCAAACCTAATTAGCGTTTAATTAAGGATATTTACTTAAGTGGCATAGAGAACATTTCCCTCAAGAGTCTATGACATTCTCCTACCACTTCATACAGAATCCAGGGGAAAGTAGGCTCAAGCTTGGAAAGTATTTCTAGTAAATGTGTCATAGCCCCAGGTTCCTAGAAGTCCTTTTTCTCCCACATTGTAGAGTACGCATAAAGTTCCCCTTAGGTAACAAATCATGAACTCCATATTAAGAGGAAAATCAAAATTTCAGATTACACAAATGGCTACAGAAAGACATGTGGCTACAATACTTTGTTATTGTTGTTAGCAGCTAGGTGGAGCAGTGGATAAAGTGCTGGGGTGGGCCTAGAGCCCGAAGGAATAATCTTTCTGAGTTCAAATCCAGTCTCAGATACTTACTAGCTGTATGACCCTGGGCAAGTCACACAACCCTGTTTGCCTCAGTTTCCTTATTCGTAAAATGAACTGGAGAAGGAAATGGCAAACCACTCCAGTATCTTTGCCAAGAAAACCCCAAATGGAGTCACAAAGTGTTGGGTATGATTTCATCACATTGAGATGTGCTATAGATGACATTATCAAGGACATATGAACAGAAAAGTCAGTTTAGAAATATGTATTAAGTGCCAATTATGTGCTAGGCATTGTGCTAAGTATTAGAAATACAAAAAGAAAAACAGTCCTTGTTCAAGGATCTTGTGATCTAATGAAGATTTGAGTTGTCCATTTATCAAGAGGGAAAGATAACAAATGGTCAATCCAAATATTATGTTGAGGGGCAGCTAGATGGTGCAGTGGATAGAGCACCAGCCCTGAAGTCAGGAGGACCCAAGTTCAAATTTGGCTTCAGACCAAATACTTGGCACTTACTAGCTGTGTGACCCTGGGCAAGTCACTTAACCCCAATCGCCTAAATAAAAAAAAAAGACAAAACAAATATTAAGTTGGTACTCACATCAAGTAGAGCCTTCACTAATGATTTATGGGAGGAAATGGACAATGATTCCACAGGATGATAATCCATGGATGGATGGCAATCTGTACCAGTGAAGGGAATACGCACATCAAGGAGAATATGGATCTAGTAACATATTGAAGGAGAATGGACTGAACCGGAAGTCAAAAGACCCAAGTTCTAATCTTAGCATATACATATGACCTCAGACAAATGACTTAAAGTACTCCTGGGCTTAGTTTATAAACTATCTGTTTAAAAAAAAAAAGCAGTAATAATATGGAATGACTTCACAGGAGTTTTGCATGGATCAAATAAAATGCTTTTTATTTCAATTTTGCCTAGAATTGGTCCCAAGCCATACTCAAAATTTACTCTAAATATATCTCTATGTGGCAAGCAACCAATAAGCCCTGCTGCTCTGTTTTGAAAGTAGGGAAACCAAACCACAAAACTTCTCGATTTTCCCAAGCCAAAGAGAAAGAGAACTTCCAGGTTCTTCCTGGAAAAGCCAACCCTCAGGAGCTCCCTTCCCAAGATCAAACAAAGGCTTAGAAAGCACCTACTAGAATACCATCTGGCCCCATACAAAACTGCTTTACTTTTTTCCTTCTTTTGCCCACTTCAAATTGCACATAACCTTGGTATTCTCTCTTTATTAGAAGACCATAAGCAAGTATTAGCATAACTGTAGAAACCTGGATAGCATCCTATCTATTAGTTAATTAGTAATATTACCATGAACATTATTTAATTTTAAAAATTTGAATTTTAAATTTGAATTGAATTATAAATTTGATTTTTAAAAATTCAAAACACAAGATCATACATGTTAATATAAATAGGTATGGAGGTTTAAACAAGTTTAAACAAGTAAAAATGACAACTCACTCAAAGTGAGCAGGTTGAATTTGATGTCCCTGTCAGAGGGCTGAGAGTTTATAGGTTTAGCCAGGGCCATGGGGGCAGGTGTGATCATGCTAGATGGTATAGCTGACTTAAGAAAAAAACAGGAAGAAAGGAAATGCCAGGTTTCTTGAATTTGACAGAGCTCTCCCAGTGTCTAGTGAATATAATAGGAATAGAGAAAGTAGAGTGATTTCCTTCCCTGGCTTGGAATTCATTTTGTTCTAAAAACTTTTATCAGTTACAAGAAACTTACATATACTTTTGCAAAAACTTCACTATATGCTTTGATAGAAGGCAGCTGAAGTCACTCATCTAGTCCCCAAAACTCTGTGTACACAATCAGGGACAAGGGAACAATAGTATAAGGAATAAAGGAAAATCTTTTTCCCCTTCCCAAGAGAAGATTGCATGAGCTGGAGATATCCACAGGAGGAGCTCAGATGGTAGCCATTTTTCTGACTCCAGAACAAAAAGAGGATAAGATATTTTATATTTAATGACATGCCTTGTGGCCAAATATCTTACTGCCTTCTCATTCCTCATCACAAGACTCCTGGAAAGGGGGAAGGGAGGGTCAGCATAAACAACCTCTTTGTCCAGATGAGGACAATGAAACACAAAGAAGGAATTACTTGAAGCAAGCAACTTAACAAAAGCACTGGAGACAGAAGCTGGTATTATTGCTCATTCTCACCCTACAACTCTTTTCTAATATGCATTGTGAATGTCATGACAATTCTGGGCTTTCTCTTATCTCCTGTCTTTTTCTGCAGCCCCAACTTCCAAGGTAACTAAACAGTATTGGAACGCTCCCCTGAGCAAGGTTGCTCTGGTCTGGTGGGCTGCTTCTCTTAAGAAGCAAGGGAAAGGAGCATCTGTGAGAACTCAGCCATTCTCTGTCTTTTTTTCAACCACACTAGATAATGAATATATATATATATAGCAAGTTAACCTGAAAGTTGTTGTTAAGTCATTTCAGTCATGTCTGACTCTTCATGACCCCATTTGGAGTTTTCTTGGCAAAGATACTGAAGTAGTTTGCCATTTCCTTCTCCAGCTAATTTTACAGATGAGGAAACTGAGGTAAACAGGGTTAAGTGATTTGCCCAGGGTCATACAACTAGTAAGTGTCTGAAGCCAGATTTGAACTCAGGTCTTCCTGACTCTAGGCCTGGTGCTCTATCCACTGCAACACTTAGCTGCCCCAAACCTGAAGGAGTTCATCTTATTAAAACATGATAGTCACAAATCTCAAAAAGGAAAATCATCAGATGGCACTATATGTTAGTGCCCTCATCAATTCATATTTGTTGAACACCCATAACACGCTAGTTTCATCCTCTCTTGTTCCCTTGATTTTACTTCATTTGTTCATTCATTCATTCACTCAACAGATATTTACTGCTCCATTTCTATGCTCCTGACCTAAGAACCAACCTTCTACATTTGGATGTTGATACCATCTCTTAGGGCATTTCTGGGTTCACACATCACTTACTGGGAAACTGCTTTCAAAATCTTCTCTGGGCTTTCATGTTAGATGCTACTATAATAAATCCAAAAGAACTGTCTAAAAATCCTTTAGCTTTCTGGAATTCTATTGCAATGAGTATCGCTTGAGATAAGCTGACTATCAGAAGAGGGTTTGGAAACCTTTTTATTACACAGATATTTTTGCTACAATGATACTCCAGCTGCATTAAAAATCTAGAGGATCAAGTGAAATAATATATGTAAAGCAATTTGCAATTCCTAAATGCTAGCCATTATTATGATTATTGTGGTTATTATTGTTATTGTTATTATCATTACACAGAAAACAGGATGTCCTCTAAAATATGAAGTTATTGCCTAGAAGTTACTGACCAGTTTTATATTTACCATGTCCCTCTACAGACAGAATAAAATGGGACTGATTTAAATTGCATCAGTAAGAATTTTGATGAAATGTTAAAAAGTATATATATTGCCTGATAGGGGAAGTTACTATGAAATACTGAAATGAATAAGTCAATCTCAAGTAGAGTCACCTCAGTAGGTCCAGAAATAGAGAACTATTTTCTATGTACCAAGTCTTTAATTTAGCTTGTCTTTAAGGTGAAAAAAGTAAATTAGAGTAGAATAGACATACAAGAAAGTCTCTTCTGGATCTTTAATTATAGAATAGAAGGGTATACCTAACCTAAGCTTTGAAGGGAACTAGACATTATAAGATATTCTGAACTAAGACTAGATAGATAGGTATGTGTGTGTTTATAAGTGTATGTGCATAATATATGTATGTGTATATATACATACATATATATATGCCATGTACATAGAGTTGAACATATAAGTTCACCAAAAAGAGTGAGGAAACAGAAGAGAAGAAGGCCCAGGAATGAGTCCTGGGTCTAAATTCAGAGGAAAGGGATGATGATCCAAGCAAAGGAGAATGAGGAGGAGCACATAAGAGGAGAACTGAGAGAGACAGACAGGCAAAGACAGAGAGAGAAAAAGAGAGACAGAGACAGACAGAAAACACGGAGAAAGCACTTTGGTGAAAACTGAAGGGAAAAAAAGTAATCTATCCATCAGAAAGATGGTCAAGTCTAGTCAAAGTCTGCAAAGAGATCCAGCAGGGTGAAAGCTGTGGAAAGATCATCAGATGTAGCCATTTAAGAGATGACTCGTAGACAAAAAGAAGGCAGTTTCAGTCAAACGGTGGGGTCAGAAGCTACACTGGAAGAGGCTGCGGAATGAAGAGGACTTGAAGACATGGAGTCAGCACGGGTAGAAAGGGAGAAGAATACAAAATAAGAGCTTGGGAGAATGGCAAGGTCAAGTGAAAGTTTTTCTTTAAAAGACACATAAAGCCTGAGCATGAGACAGCAGGGAAGGGAATTTCCTGTAAAATGGAAATTAAATTATACTAATCTATAAAATATACTAATATATTAAGTATATTACCATATACTATATTATATATAATACATAATTCACATATACTTAAAAGGGAGGCAAATTATTTGTATAGAATATACGTACTTGTAATACCTACCACAAAATTATTCATAAGTAAGTAACTCATATTTATTAGTCTTATAGGATTATGGGATTTAGAGATGACAGGAGCCTTATAAACCATCCAGTTCAACTCCTTCATTTTAAGATGAGGAAACAGAAGAGTTTACGGGACCTCCCCAATGTCGCCCATTACTGGGGTGTGAATGCAGATGCTCTTCCTCCAAAATCAGTGCCTTTGCCACCATACCATATCAGGGTCATAGAGCTGGAAAGGATCTTGGAGGTCACCTCATACACACCCTCATTTTACAGATGAGGACAGCAAGGGAGAGGATTGAGGCAACAAGTATTCATTAAGCATTTACTACATGCCAGGCACTATGCTAAACACTTTACAAGTATTATTTCATTTAATCCTCACAGCAACCTTGGAGGGTAGGTGTTATTATTATCTGTATTTCACAGTTAAGGAAACTGAGGCAAACAGAAGTTAAGTTACTTGCACAGGGTCACACAGTTAGTAAGGGTCGAAGACTAGATTTGAACTCAGGTCTTACTGACTCCCAAGCCCAGTGCTCTATACACTATGCCAGCTGGCTATAGCTCTATCCACTCGGGCCCAGGGATGTGAAGGGACTTGTCCAATGTCACACAGACACCAAATGATGAAAGTGGGATTTGAACCCAGGTCCTCTGATTCCAGAGCCCTCGTTCTGCCACTGTCCCAAAATGATTCCTACGTGAGAATCTAATGAGATCACACAAATGTATCACTCTGTACATCTCAACCCACTATAGAACTGTTAACAACTCTTAGTCATTCAAGAGAACATAGTAGGATCTTGATAAATGTTCATTGACTGACTGGAAGAAGCAATATGGAGGGCAGGAATCATATCTTTTTCCAATCTTTGTATAGACCTCAAGAGCCCAACAGTGATCAAAGCTTAAGCAATGTTTCCTGAACCACTCAGAGAAGAGAGAAAACAGAATTCAAAGTAGTAGTGATTGGAAACCATCTGATCTAAAGCAATCTGATCGAATGTGTACCTGAACAGGAATCCTTTTACAACATAACCAACAAATAGTTATCCCATCTTTGCTTAAAGACATCCAGTGAAGGGAGAATCCACTTTCTTCTGAAGCAGTCCATTAGGATTTTTTTTTATATTAAACCTAAATTTGCCTCTTATTAACTTCTAGCCACTGTTCCTAATTCTGCCTTCTGGAGCCAAGCAGAGCAGACCTACTTCCTCTCAGGCTGCTAGTGGAACAACAAATAGAGGATGGGGACTGGAGTCAGGAAGACCCGAATTCAAATCTGGCCTCTGATACTTATTAGCTGTATGACCGTGAACAAGTCACTTAACCTTTTCTGCCTCAACTTCCTCAGCTATAAAGTGGGGATAATAATAGCACCTACCTCCCAGGGTTGTTGAGTGGATCAAGTGAGACAATATTGATAAAAAGCACTCAGCATGATGCCTGGCATATAGTAGACACTATATAAATGCTTATTTCCTTCATCAGTCTTTCATATTCTCAAAGATGGCATGATCTAAAGACCTTTCACCATTCTGGTTCTCTGCTCCAAATATTCTCCAACTCATTAATGTTCTTCCTAAAATATAGGATCCATAACTGAACCCCTATACATGGTCTGACCATGGCAGGATTTAATAAAACTTTGTTGTTTAGTCATTTCATCTGTGTCTGACTCTTTGTGACCCCATTTGGGGTTTTCTTGGCAAAGATACGGAAGTGGTTTGCCATTTCCTTCTCTAGCTCATTTTACAGATGAGGAAACTGAGACAAACAGGGTTAAGTGACTTGCCCAGGGTCACACAGCTAGCTAGTGTCTAAGGCTAGATTTGATCTTGGTTAAGAGGAGTCTTCCTGACTCCAAGTCCTGTGCTCTATCCACTGCATACCAAGTTGCCTCTTAATAAGACTACCACTTCCTTAGCCCTGGTTACTATAGGTCTCTTGATTCCACCTAAGAAGGTAATTAGCTTTTTTTTTGGTTTGCCATGTAAAACTATTTACTCATATTGAGCTTGTGGTCCACTAAACCCCCGATCTAAAGGTCTATAGTAGCTGGAGAATAAAAAGATGCTCATTTAGAGGTCACAAGGTAAACTCAGAGCAGGCACTGTCATGTTTTTTGTAACCCCTGGGCACAGCACAATGACTGACACATCAGGTGTTTAATAAATGCTCACAGGGTCAATCAATCATTTATTAAGTGCCTATTACTTGCCAGGGACTGTACAAAATGCTAGAGATACAAATAAAAGGAATGAAATATCCCCAGATGAATTGAACGAACTGGTAATCAAACTAACTACTGGTAGCTGTGAGATCAGAATCTGGAGACTGGGATCTGATTTTTCCAAGCAAGCTCTTTTGAAGTGGAAAGAAATCTTCAGGGAAGGAAGAAGATTGCTTAGAGCTGCCATCTAGGATTTCTCTTGATCTCTGGCAGGTCTCTGTGGGTTCTGCCCTTGTGTTGCAAGCCCTTAATATATGCCTGATGATTGATTGACTGTAGAGGAATCACAGCATATTACTTGACTGAAAGTTATGGTTGGAATAGCTTTGCAGCTCCAGCTGGAGAAACAGTCTAAAAGCTGCTGTTTGGGGACGAGTCCACCGCATTCCAGAATTGTGGCTTATTGAGTTGTTGAGATCCTCTGACAGTTCCGTGAACATCTCCTCCCAGAGGAGGGTGTAGAATTGTGTGTTTGGTGGAGCACAGTGGAAAAAGAAGAGGAAAATGAGCTTTGGGGTGGTGGTGGCGGGGGAGGAGAAGCAGAGTGAAAAAAATGGGAGCATTTGAAACTTTTGAGAATCTTAGAGATATTTTCTCTTCCCATACATAAAATTTTCTTTTGGAGAAATACAGTTTAAATAAAAAGAGCTGGCTATGATGAGAAGATGACATCTGCAGCTCTAAGACTCCAAAAAAGCAGAGAAGAAGGATTTCACGACCAGCTTGCCGAATTACAGGGGCATAAGACTACAATGGTAGGTAATGGCTAGCCTATCAGTCTTGTTCCTGGAGAGATAATTACTCTTCAATTTTTCCCTGCACTTTAATCCATCCCACTCACCCACCCCAAATAAAAGAAAATAATAGCTAACATTTATATAGCACTTTACGGTTTACAAAATGCTGTACATACGCTATTTCAGTTGAACCTCACAAAAACCTTGGGAGGTAGTTAATATTATTATCCCCATTTTACAGAGGAGAGAGGTTAAGTGACTTGTTCACAGTCATCATGATCAGCTATCTGGTGTAGTGGATAGAGCCTGGACTCAAGAAAACCTGAGTTCAAATTCAGTCTCAGAGACTCACTAGCTGTGAGACCCTGGGCAAGTCACTTAACCCTATTTGCCTCAGTTTCCTCATCCATAAAAAGGGGTAATAATAGCACCTACCCTCTCAGGGTTGTTGTGAGGATCAAATGAGGTAATAATTGTAATGGGCTTAGCAAAGTGCCTAGCACATAGTAAGCACTATAAAATGTTAGCTATTAAACAGTTAGTATCTGAGGTAGGATTTTAACTTGGGTCTTCCTGATTCTAAGGCCAACACTCTATCCACTGCAACACCTTGATGCCTGAGCTAGGATGATGCACGGCATGATTTCCAGGAAAGACAGTATGATATAATGGCTAGAAGACTGGTCTGGGTTGGTCCTGACTCTGAAATATAGTAGCTCCTCTAGCACAGACAAATCACTTAACTTTTCAGTACCCTAAGACAGTTCTCTAAGATGTTAAGGGAGCTTCCATGCTAGGAGCTCCATCCATTGAGGGACTCACAGGTTCAGAAAAAAAAAAAAAACAAATAGTTACATGCTCAGAAAGTAAAGCATATCCTTCTTTTCTTTCTTCTCAAAGAAAAGTGAAAAACTTGGGAGGTTACTCCTCATATGAAGTCTTCAAAAACAAAAGCTGTAAAAACCACTTGTCTCTGGTCTTTCTTTGTTTCTCCAATGCTTAGCACAGTGCCTGGCACATAGAAGGCACTTAATAAATGTCTGTTGACTGATAGACTTACTGGTCTAGCATGCTGTAGATTATTTTTCAGCTAAGTGTCAAAGCGGATAGAGTGCTGGGCCTGGAATCAGGAAGAGCAGAGTTCAAATCCAGCCTCAGGCACTTGGGCAAGTCATTTAACCACTGTTTGCCTCCGTTTCCTCAACTGTAAAATGGGGGATAATAACTAACCTATTTCCAGGGTTATCATAAGGATCAAATGAGATAATATTTGTAAAGCGCCTGGCAAATCGTCAATGCTAACAAACGCTTGTTCGATCCCTCAATGTCCTCATCTGTAACATGATAATAACACAACTACCTTCCAGAGTTGTTGTGAGACTCAAAAAAGACATTTGTAAAGCTCTAAGCACAGGCTCTGTGCTGAGCTAGTAGGTGCTATATATATATGTTTATTTCCTTCCTCTTCTCTCATACAGGTTGGAATTGATGGCCACAGAGATCCACTCTGAATTATGATACTTAAAAGGAAAAAAATGACAGTATAAAAGATTGCAGAAGTCCTGATGAGGGGACAAGAAAAGAGTATGGGGGTAAATGAATGTTAAAATAAGCTGATGAATCTCCTTTCCATCCCCATTCTATCCCAAAAGGTGATAGCTATTCGAACCATCATAGATACTAAATTACAATGGGACTCTATGGTGACTAGGGTTACCACTGTCAGCAAGGGATGTTATTTAGGCTAAAAATAAGGGTTTTTTAAAATCCAGTCATAACAATTAGAATAGTCTTGAAGAGACCTGGTTTTTCTGGTTCTACTTCTTGTTGTTGTTGGGTCATTTTGGTCATGTCCAACTCTTTGTGACCCTTTTTGGGGCTTTCTTGGCAGGGACACTGGAATGGTTTGCCATTTCCTTCTCCAGATCATCTTACAGATGAGGAAACTGAGGCAAGCAGGGTTAAGCGACTTGCCCAGGGTCACACAGCTAGTAAGTGTCTGAGGCCAGATTTGAACTCAGAGAGATGAGTCTTCCCAACTCCAGGCCTGGTGCTGTGCACTATGGTACCACCTTGCTGCCCATTCCACTGCTAGTTTGAGCTCTTCAACTAACTAGTTATATGACCTGTAGCAAGTCACACAGCTTCTCTGCTGTACAACTGAAAAGAGTTGAACTAGATGAGTTCCAATATCTCTTCCTGCTCTAAAATTCTATTACATTGGACTCCCCAAAACACAAAGCACTTATAAACCCAGAAAACTGGTAGCATTGTAAGGCACTTCCTTCCTACTCGACCTCCCAATTGACCACTGATTCTTGGTTAATCTCATTATTCTCACCTCGGCATGCTATGCTACAGCTAAGCTGGACCACTCCCTATCTCCTAAACATATCCTGAACTTTCCCACCTTTGGTGTGAGCCTTTGCTCATACTATTCCCCATGTCTAGAATGTTTTCCCCTCCCCACCTGAGGTCAAATAATGTATTACCTAGTGGTCTTTTTTTTTTTTTGGTTGATGATTAGTTGTTAAGTCATTTTGGTCATGTCTAATTCTTTGTGACTCCATTTGGAGTTTTCTTGGCAAAGATGCTTGAGTGGTTTGCAATTTCCTTCTCTGGCTCATCTTACAGATGAGGAAACTGAGGCAAACAGGGTGAAGTGACTTGCCCAGAGTCACTTGGCTAGTTAGTGTCTTAGGCCAGATTTTAACTCAGGGAGCTAAGTTTTCCTGATTTCAGGCCCAGGGCCCTATCCACCTAGCTGCCCTTTTGGGTCCTCAATCAGCAGGCACAGCCCATTTCCAGCAATGTACTCACTAGATTCTCAGTCAGTCAATAAGCATTTATTTAGCACCTATTATGTGCCAGACAGTGTTAAGAGCTGGGCATACAAAGAAAGGCCAACAACAATCCATGCCCTCAAGGAGCTCCCAATCTAATGAGGGAGACAGTAAGCAAAGGAAAGTGTACAAACAAGCTATACTCAGAAAAATAGGAAATAACCAACAGAGTGAAGGTATTAGGTTTTAAAAGGGTTTGGGAAAGGCTTCCTATAGAAGATAGGATTTTAATTAGGACTTAAAGGAAGCCAGAGAAGCCAGAAGGCAGAGATGAAGAGAGACAGCCAGAAAAATGTCCAGAGCCAAGAGATAAAGGGTCTTGTTCATGGAACAACAAGAGGACCAGTGGATAAAGCAGTATGTTTAAGGTGTTAAGAAGACTGGAAAGGAGAGGGAAGTGGGTTATGAAGGTCTTTGAATGACAGAGGATTTTGTATTTGGTCTTGGAGGTGATAGAAAGCCTATGAAATTTATTAAATATGGAGATGATGTGGTTGGACCTGCTAGAATTTATGCTCTGCTGGTATAGCCTTATGCAAATCCTTTAAAGTCTAACTGAAATGCCATCGCCTACCTGAAACCTTTTCTGCTCCTCTCTTGTGGACGGAGCAATATCCTAACTTCTCTCCCCATACAGGTTAGGCTAAATTTTCCTTGACAAGTATTGAGATATTTCTTGAGATTCGTTAGGTTCAGGGAAAAAAAAAAGCTTAGGCTATTGGCATCACTTCTGAATGTATAAAGCAGCCACAAGAAGTGCCAGTGCCCTCCCAGATGCTTGGCTGGTGAATTTTAGTCAATGGGAGCTTTGCTCAGTTGAATCTATTCAAAGTTCCCTCCATGCCATGAGGATCCTCCTGCTATGGCTGAGCAAATCTCCTTTAAATAACTGTTGAATGACCTATGAGCCTCTCATTTTGTTCCAATATCAAACCAAAATTACCAGGGACTAGCCTGAGTTCGGCCCAGCCTAGAACATCTCTCTAGATAATAATTTCCCCCCTAAGGGGGGGGAATCCTTTCAAGTCTGCTTTTCTGATGCACTTTGCCATAGATGTGCATTATTATATCCTATGTTTGTTTCATTTCCCCTATAAGACTGTATGCTCCATAAGGATAATCTTATCTTTACCTCTTACACAAAACGTAGCACAATGCTTTACTAAGAGTCTGAATTGCATCAATCCTATCTATCCCCATGACTGTCCCAGGCTACATTCTGATCAGTACAGGTTCTCCTTGGTTCAAGGTGTGGACCTGTACAATACAAAGCTCTTTCTTCGATATTACAGAATTCTCTGTATCTAAATATGATTCTTCCATCTTCATTTTGGCAACAAAGACACATCTACTACCACAGCCCAAAGGCCATCACCCAGAGTGCAAAGAAAGTGATTAACATCAATTGGAATCTCACAGATCCTCAATCTAACTCCATCACACTTTACTAGATTCATGTGGCTCAAATATTTTTGTTCTTTTAAAGGTCAGACTGGGTCCTGGTCTCAGTGGACAGTCATGCAGAGAGAGGGAAAATATATATATCTCTGTTTTGACTGTTGCACTGAACAGCAGGAGAGAAGAGAAGAAAGAAAAGTTCTTGGCTAAACTGAAGAAAAACTTGCCAATAAATTCGGTGAATGCTCTAGCTTGCCAAAAATATCCCCCAAAGTCCCATTAACACTATGACACTGAACTAGAAAAGTACTGAGAAAAGCTTAGTAACACTGCTGATATCTTGGAATGTTTTGAAAGAGAGATTGTGTTTCCATTTGTCAAGGTTCAGGTGGGGCTACTCATATGTGGATAGGAACAGCAAAGACATCAGTGGTGTGGGAGGACTGTGCAGCTGATGTTTAAGGCTGGGCATTGCAATGGGTTCACTTTGCAAAAGCTTTCTGCAGAAACTTTCCCAGCAAATTGCACTTCTAAATCTCCTTACTTTGGAGTTCCAGGTTAAACTAGACTTCTAAAACGATAGTACAGCGGGAGAAGAAAAAAAAAAACAAACCAGGAAGAGAAACAAATTAACTGCCCAAGTTGAATGGAAACTCAAAAGTAGCTCACAGCATACAAAGTAGTAAGTACAACAGATCTGGCATCCTTACAGAGTTAGTAATCCAAGATGTGGTATGTGAAACAAGCAAGGGATTTATTCCAAATCTATTGCCATTTTTTTTGCCTAGTCTTGAAATGTATTAAATTTGCTACTGATTCAATTCAATTAGACAAATATTTTATAAATTCTTACACTGGGCTAGGGATTTAAAGATAAAAAATGGCAGTCCCAAGGCTTCAAAAAGCTTACAGTCTGGTGGGTGACAAGAGGCCTTTACACAAGTAGCTATAATAAATTAAAATAGATCAAATCAGTGGCCTGAAACATTTGAGGCAAGAGGGAATTAAAGAAGGCTTCATGAAGGAAATAAAATCCATCTGGTCATTGGGGGAAGAGAAAGTATATGATCCTGTTCCCACTAGAATCAAACATAAACTGCTCTGTTTGACATTTAAACTCTGGCCACGTGCTTCCTTTCTACCTTCCCCTTCCTATCTTCCCAGTCTTCTACGTACTCTGTGGTCCAGCCACAGTGACCTCCATGCTTTCCTCATACATGACACTTCCTCTCCCATCTCTGTGTCTTACTCCTTTCCTGGAATGTTCTCCCTCCTAAACTTCAGCTCTTAGAAGCCAGAGCTAGCTTCCTTTAAGACTCAGCACAAACAGCCAACTTTTGCAGGTGGCTTTTTCAATTACCTTAGCTACCAGTACCTTCCTCTCTTTCACCTACTCTTTGGACTGATGGATATGTTGTCTCCCTCATTAGAATGTAAGTACTTTGAAGGTAGGGTCTTTTTTCCCCTTTTGTCTTTGTGAGTGTGTGTGTGTGTGTGTGTGTTTTTATACACACACACACACACAAACACGCCTATATACATAAGATACATACACACAAATAGTATATACAGCATATAGTAAGCACTTGATAAATTTTTGTGGATTGATTGGAGAAAGTCTGTTATAAGCATAGGATTCTAGTATGGACAAATGCCTCCCAAAAGAGGGAAGACAGGAAGAGATTAGGTAACACTGAGTATTCCAATTTGCCCAATCAATCAATAAACATTTATTAAATGTCTCCTGTGTACAAGGCACTGTACTAAGTGCTAGGGTTATATAAGACAGTCTCTGCTTTCAAAGGACTCATGGGAGAGACAACATGCAAACAAACACATACAAACAAGCTATAGAAAGGATAAATAGGAAATAGTTAATAAGGAGAAGGCACTAGAATTAAGAGGGGTTGGGAAAAGTTTCCTGTTAAAAAAAATGGAATTTCAGTTGGGGCTTAAAGGAAGCTAAGGAAGTCAAGAGGCAAAGCTGAGGAAAGAGAGTATTGCAAGCATTGGGGACAGCCAGAGAAAATGCTCAGAGCAGAGAAAAGTGTCTTGTTCATGTAACAGGCAAAAGGCCAGCATCATTGGATCAAAGAATATGTGTCAGGGAGTAAGGTTTAAGGAGACTGGATAGGTAGGAAGGGGCTAGGTTATGAGGGATTTTGAATGTCAAACAAGAGTACATAAATGAGAATAATGAGAAAAAAAACAAAGCTGGACAGGTAAGTTGGAGCCAGATAATGAAGGACCTGAATGATCCCAAAAATTTACATTTCATTCAATAAGCATTGGGAAGATTTCTGAATTACTGAGTGATGCAGTAAGAAATTTGAATTAGGAAAATTACTTGAAAGTCATTGCTTTTGAATATCAATTATCTCAAACTTTATTGATGGTTTGGTTATCTATATAAATAGGGAGGTGGTATTTCTTTTTATCATCCCCTCACATCTTACTGCTAGAATTTTTTTTGCCATATGGTGTATAGAAATGTTCCAGCTCTAATAATCCTAGTCCTGTTATTTCACTCCTGCCAAGAACTTCTCCCATCCCTTCTTATCCTCCAGTAAACCTCTTACAATCCATACGTTATACTAGATATTCCAATTCCAGTAACTGTTTCTTCCTAACTAAACTCTGTGGGAAGACTCCAGAGGTCTCTAAAACCACAAGCCAAGAAATGACACCTTTGAAAATAATTTCCTAGAAGGACAGGAGTTACAAGAGAGTTACAAAATCTCCCTTGGTCTGACCATCATGTCCCTTAAATTTCTGGTCAAGAAAAGCAATTAAAGACTGTATCTGCTCTATTGTTTTGATGTTCTATGAAATTGGACAGATTCTTACCCTGTTGTCCTCCTGAATCTCCCAGTCACTGGAGAAAGTTGCAGGCTGCTGTCCATGAGTACAGTTGGAAAACTGGAAGAGACTGGAAAACATTCTTCTGTTCTCTTGAGTGTCTGGAAAGATGGCATCCTGGAAATTGACTCCATGAGGCAAGAGATTATAATTGTCATCCATCCTGAAGCAAAAGCAAAACAAAACCAGAGATCTGAACTGAACTCTCATTGGATACTACAGTTTTACAGAAGCCATAGCAACCTTCTATCTTTGAGGGTTCCAAAAGAAGCATACTGATAAATGAGGCAGAAAGTAAATATTTTTAAGTTTAGAAGTCTCCCAAGAGACTTTAATTCCTGCAGTTTGTTTGACTGTTGTGGTTCCGTGAAGCATAAGATAAGAAGTTTGCAGTAGAGATAACAGTCTATTAAGAATAAAAAATAACACTACAGAGAAGGAAGACCACAGTCTAGACCAAAGTGAAGGCAGGGTTCATTGATCAATCAACATATTCAGTTTTCACATTAGTGAAAATGACCAGAGCCTTTTCTAATCTCAACAGGTCTCAGAATAACAGGAGGAAGAATAATTTGTATGCAGCTGTTAACATCCTTCAGGGCAAGGGAGCCCTGTGAAATGGGAATCTGTCAGTCTAGCATTTAACTTAGTGTATTTCTGCACTAACTTTTTGTAAATATTTAAGAGCAAAAAGATGAAAGAGTTGGCTGACTACCACAGCAATATTGAACAAAATTGAATTTCACAATAAGATGGAAACAAATAATATTTCCTGATAGGTCTGCAATTCCCCCTAGTTTGAAAATGGGTTTTCATTTTTCTTTGTTTCAGATGGGCCCTATTTGTGTTTTTTCTCTTAATAAAAAATCATAGACAATTAAAGTGTCTCTATAATGAGAAATGTGCTCTCTCAGTCTTTGTTGGCACTCCTGAGAAATTTTACTTAGTCTAGAGAAACAATTCAAGCCAGAACCATGACATGCTGTATTCTAAACTTAGAAATTCTGGCTTAGATGTGGAAAACATGTGTTGCAGCAAGCTCAATGTGGGGGCACTTTAGTGTCTCCATTCTCAGAAAGATGCTGAAGTCCGGGGAGTTAATAAGTTATCTATAGACACTGGTTGCAGTCAGTACCAAATATTTTGTATTATATACTACATTGCTATGTCAGTATTGTAATTATTACTAACAGCCTTGAGTTTGGTTTTATTGGCTCACAACTTTAATCTATAAGTTATTTTCAAAAGCATTTTGGTGATTCTCAAACAGATTCTTTTCTCAAACAGTCCAGAGCATTGTACTTGGAATCAGGAAGACTTGAGTTCCACATGAGTTCACACCTACTAGTGTGACTAGGGGCAGGCCACTTAACCTCCATGCCTCAGTTTCCTCATCTGTAAAATGCAGATAATAAAAGCATCTACTTCATAGGGTTGTAGTGAGGATCAAATGAGATAATGTATTATTTTACCAATTCCCTCCTCCCAATTTAAATCACATAAAACCAGAGAATTTCAATTGCTAGTCTACCTCCTAAGTCTTTGACTCTAGAAGAAGTATGAGACACAATGGTCACGAACATTTGCTTTATTCTTATAGACTGATGAATAATTTTTAGAGAACTTTATAAGATTTCAGAAGGCTGGAATCAAGGGTGACTTTTTTTTTTTTTTTTACAGAACTCATGCTGCCTTGAAGAGCGGACTCTTGATGTTTGTTGAAATCAGTCAATACACATTTATTAAGCACCTACTATGCACCAGGCATGGCACCAAGCACTGGAGATACAAAGAAAGGTAAAAGTCAATTCCTACCCTTGAAGAGCTCACAATCTAATGGGGGAGGGGGAACAGCATGCAAATAACTATGTACAGCTTGTCAATTTTTTTCCTCTAGACTCACAGGGACTATCAAAATGAAAATTCCCTCCACTAGAGCAGGTAGGCAACTCCATACAACTTAATATGCATTTATTAAGCACCTAATATGTATCAGGCTCAGTGCTAGGTGCTAAGTAGACAGATTCAATAAAGAATAGTCCCTGTTCTTGAGGATTTATATTCTAACAGGGAGAGGAACAACACATACACACATTTATGTAGCAATCGTGTGATGGTGGGGGACAATACAATTTTAACATGAAGAGTAGTTTCTTAGTTGTCTAGGTCATCAAAAGTGACTAGCCCATGGTCCAACAGCTACTACATCAAAGGCAGAATAGGAATCTAAATTTTCCTGACTTCAAGACTGGCCCACTCTCCTCTAGAGTACAGAGTCCCCTCAGCCCCATAAGTAGAGCAATGAAATCTGGTAAGAGCCTGGCTGTATACTGGAGAATTCAGACAACCATTTCAGTTTAGAGTGCACCTTGATGCCTTCTCCCATAGCTCTCATTGTAGGTTATTTGTAGGCTGATGGATTTAAAAGTCAGCAAGACCCAGTTTGTAATCCTACTCCAAATACTTAGTAGCTGTATGACCCTGGGCAACTCATTTAACCTCTCTCAAACTCAGTTACCTTGCCCTGTCAGTAAAATGGGGATAATAATAGCACCCATTTCAGAGGGTTTTTGTAAGGATCAAATGAAACCATACTTGTAAAGTGCTCCTTAAAGCACTATATAAATGTTAGCTATTATTATGAACATGGTTATAGTTCTAGACCTGGAAGTTGGAGTGTACTTGAGTCAGCTGAGTCTTCCATTGTTAAATTTTCAATGAGTATTTACGCCTCGAAAATCACAAATGCTCCAAATCAGAGCTTGATTTATTACTTTGTTGATTGTCTGGGCTTAAGAAAGTGAAAGAAAAAGTGTTAATAAGGAAGATTAAACTTTTAAGTGTGTCCCGAACACTTTTTTTCCCTGCAGAGCTGGTTGTTACTCCCACAGACTTGTCCCAGAGGACCTTAGAGATTGTCTAGTTTAATCTCTTCATTTTAGAGATGAGGAAATTGAGGCCTAGGGAAAGTAAGTGACTTGACTAAGGACACAGTTAAAAAGCTGGTTAGAGGGGCAGCTAGGTGAATAGACAATAGCGAATAGAGAATCAGCCCTGGAGTCAGGAGGACCTGAGTTCAAATTTGACCTCAAACACTTGACACTTACTAGCTGTGTGACCCTGGGCAAGTCACTTAACCCCAATTGCCTCGCCAAAAACAAACAAACTAACAAAAAATGCTTGTAAGAAATAAGTTAACTGGTAAATCCTTCAAACTCTTGGGAAGAGCAGAATTGTAGATATAATTTCACCCCTTCCATTATTCCTTTGGCTCATTGGCAAAGATCTTGGTGAAAATGATGTAGGTGTGTGTGTGTGTGTGTGTGTGTGTGTGTGAGAGAGAGAGAGAGAGAGAAAGTGAGAGTGAGTGTGAGTGAGTGTGAGAGTGAAAGTGAGTGAGTGAGAGAGAGAGAGAGAGAGCGCACTTGTGTTGTCCATGTAGGTTATGCGTGTCCACGTGGGTCTATCCAAAAGTGAAAAAGAGTAGTGTGAGGTCCTGTTAATGAGAACCTGCGCGTAGAGCACACACATCCTCACAAGCAGACAAGCAATCACCGGGGCAGTGTCCTGCCGGCTGCGTGGGAGGCGCTCCGCTCACCTGAGGAAGAAGAAGTAGGAGTAATCTTGCACCACGGTATGGGAGTGGCAGGAGAAATAGCCCAGGCCAGTGAGGTTGAGCCTGGAGCCTGCGGGCACCTCCAGCATGCTTCCCCACGCCTGGTCGCACAGCATCTCGATCTCGGCGGAATAGAAGAGCCCTCCCTCGGACGCGGCTTCGTACTGCCACGGCAGGTAGTTGTACAGGCTGTACATCTCCTGGTGCAGCGCCAGCACCTTGGCGTACACGATGATTTCGGCCAGCTCCGCCCGGCAGCTCTCGCTCAGGGGTCTCCAGTCGGACGGCAGCTGGCAGCCCAGGCTCGGGCTGAGCTGGTCGCCCAGGCAGACCAAGGCGAGGAGCAGGGTGGGCAGCATCGTGGTGGTGGGAGCGCCTACACCACGCGCTCCCTGCTTCCCAAAGTTTCCCCAACTCCCGCTCTCCGCTTGCCCCTTTCCTCAGGCGCAGGTTTAACTGACAGTGGACATGCTAGCCTGTGCGCATGGTGGGGACCAGGGAGGACAGGGCAGAGGGAGCGTGCGGCTGGCCCAGACTGGAGAAAGGAGGGGTTCGCGCTAGCCCTCTTTGGCCAGAGCCACGGCGGCTGAGCCCACAGCTGGACGGGTTCTGACTACGAGTCTTGCTCGTTTCCTTGCTCTTTCTCCTTCAATCCACTGAGCTGGCCCCTCTACTCTCCGCAGGAGTCGCTCCGCCTTAACGCAGTCCATCCCCTGTCCTATCGCTTTAAAAGGGTCGCCAGGACCTGGCTACCCCGCCTCCTCTTCTCCGTGACTTTTCTGGGGGCGTGGGCTGAGAGAGAGGGGTGGGGAAAAAGCAGACCCGCTGCAGCAGTAGCCTCAGTGCCTATATTTCCTCCGACCCCGGGGGTACGACAGGGCGCAAGCTGGGTGGAGGAGGAACCGCGGAGAAAGCGAACCAGCTGCCAAATACTTGTGGGAGAAAAGCGGGAGAACAAATATTGGGCCACACTAGGAGGCTCCCAGGAGAGGCTCTGAGATGAGTTGAGTGAGAGTTTCGCCAGCAGCTGGAGTTTGAGTTTGGGGTTGTCGGCCTCAGCTCCCCAAATAGTTTCTTTAAAAGAGCTGGAGGTGTGAAGCTAGCCCGGCAAAAGAGCTTATTGGAGAACCGGGAGGGCAGCCCAACCCTGTTCTATTGTGCGGGAGTTCGACCTATCCAAACTTTCATCATTTAGAATAACGTACCAAAACTACTGGAAGACTTTTTGTCAGCTCCTCTTCTTATATCCCCCAGCAGAAGGAGAGAAGGGAGGGAGAAAGGAAAGAAGGGTAGGAGGGAAGGAGACAGGGAAGGGTAACCAGAGAAGTATACCAGCTGCCTGAACCCCCACGACAACAATACCAAGCCAGAGTAAACTGAAGGCCATTTGTGGACTTCAGGACTGCTGAGAAGTGTTTGCCACTGGCAGGAGACAAGCATGTATGTAAATGCCTTTCTCAAGAAAAACATGTTAGACTAAGTAGTTAATGGAGAGCACAGCTCTAAACAGAAAATAATGTAAATTCTGTCAGTATTCCCCTCTCCCCCAACACACACACACACACACACACACACACACACACACACACACACACAC
>NW_020954608.1:29136349-29155286 GCF_900497805.2 Vombatus ursinus | reverse complement strand
CACACACACACACACACACACACACACACACACACACACACACACACGCTGCTTAGTTCTCTGTTTAAACTTCAGTCTGTTAACCTCCCAGAATTTAATGAGATTTCTCTGTAAAATAAGAACGCTTGCTTTTCCCCAGATAATTGAAAGGACCAATAGAACAATATGAGACCTTTCTGAGAAAGGGCTCTAATATTGGTGCTGTGGTGTAAAGATGTCCTATTATTACTATCATGATCATCATGATCATTATTATTATCATTATTTTCAAGTACCAAACATTCATTTTTTCTCCCTTCTACATCCTACCTACTAAAAAAAAAAAGCTGAAGAAATCAAAGAAAGAAAAAAAGAACCCCTATGTACTAAAAATGAATAGGAGCTCTTTTGTGCTGGCAAAAAACTGGAAAGTAAAGAGGTGCCCATCAATTACAGAATGGCTCAACAAATTGTGGTATAAGGATGTAATTCAATACTATTGTGCTATAAGAAATGAGGGAGAAGATGGTTTCAGAGACAGAAAAACTTGTATGAACTGATGCTGTGACAAACAGAACCAAGAGAACAATTTGTAGTCCAACATCAATATAGTTTAAAATGTGCAATTTTGAAATACATCAAGAATTCCGATCAACCAAATGATCCACTATGATTCCAAAGAACTAGTAAAGAAGAATCCTGCCTACCTCATGACAGACTAATATGCAGAATTTAAAAATACATTTTTGACATGACTCATGTGAGAATTTGTCTTACTTAATAATAAACACTTAGTTCCTCCTGGACATACAGTTAGGCCAAACACTTGTAAAGGATCAAAAATCTCATGTAGAAGGTCTTGCAGGGTTCTGGAGCTTGATATTAATCAGCACAATGTCATCCACAAATGAGAAAACCCAATGGGCCTCACCATCTAGAGGGAATCCCTTTTACATTTGGACCTTACTGGACATACTCCTTAACAGCAGCAAAATGCCTTTGATGAACATATATCTGTCTTCACATTTATTATCAAAAGGATAAAGTAGTTATACCTGTATTTTCTTGAGAAGGACATGTATTAGCACAGTGCCAAGCATTTCTCACCAAGCTTGAGGAGTACTGATGGCAGTCAAACGTCATCAGAGGAAGATGTGACATGCCAACTGCTTATGTGGGTGTTTCAGCCACAGCTCCCAAAGACCCAGAAAATGAAGTTCCTGCCACCAAAGTCCTTGGCATTGCCATATAGTTCAACATTAGAAACTGAAATTATTTTGTCTTATTAAAGAAGATTAATTACTATCTGCTTTGCTGCTGCATCCTAAAGATCATGAGACCGTTCCATCTGATTTGCAGATGAACCTATGTGTTGTCTCCCCATTAGATTGTGAAACTCCTTGAAAACATGGATTGTCCTACTTGTAACAGGAGTGCTTAGCACAGTACTTTGCACATAAGTGTTTGATAAATGTTCTGCTCATTCACTCTTTCAAGGAATCTTATGGTTTTTTTTACATATGAATGATTTTTACCACCTGTTTAACATTATGAGAGAGACATTCATTAATACATATATCTTAGAATAGAGGTGTCAAACACTTAGGCATTGTGTCTGAAACACTCCTGAGAGCAGTCCAAACCTGATTAAAATGCAATTGGGAAGTATTTAACAAAATAAGTAAAAATATAATTGTACATAGATAACCTTAATATGTAGTTGTCTGAGTCAATCTTTGGAGCAAAGATCCCGATGTAAGGTTTAGTAGTCTTCATTTCTATTTGAGTTTGACACCAATCTCACACAATGAACTAGACCCATAATTGAGTAAGGTTAAACAGACTGGACAACATTTGGGAAATTGTGCAGCTAGGTGGTGCAGTGAATAGAGCACTGGGTCTGGAGTAGAGAAAACTCATTTTTCTGAGTTGGCCTCAGACACTTCTTAGCTGTGTGACCCTGGGCAAGTCATTTAACCCTGCTTACCTCCATTCCTCAACTATAAAATGAGCTGGAGAAGGAAATGACAAACCTTTCCAGTATCTTTGCCAAGAAAACCTCAAATGGGGTCACATAGAGTCATATATGACTGAACAACAACAAAACAAATTGAATGACCCCAAGTTTCTCCCTGAAATAAAGGCCTATTTTTTTTAATAAACAATATTCCTCCAATGATTCAATATGGGATATGTGGCATGGCAGATTCTGAAGAATTCTGGAATGAGAATAGAAGGAAATATGATGGGCCTGACTAGGTTTCAGCATATTGCCAGTGAATAAATGTACAGAAGAAGTGGCATAAAACATATTTCAAAGGAAATGTATGACTGGAAAAGAAAGTAGACCAATCACATATCAAGAGCAAGGGATAACCAATGAGCAGTCTATATACTCTATTAGTGCTCATACAAGGTCAAGAGATCTACAGAAAAATTCCAGCATATTGGTGGAAGACTTAAGGGAGAACATTCTTCTCTATTAGAATGTAAGCTCTTTTGACTTCCTGCCAAGATGGCAGACTGCCCAGCTCCCACATGCCTACTATAGCAAAACCAGGAAGTTTACACCAAATTGAGTAATGATCAAGAAACACAAAAGCAATCAGGGCTGATGGAGTTCACCCTGGTGCTACAGTACTCAAAATCAAACCTAGGCCCAGCAGCTCTTAAATCCCTCCCTAACACTATGTCCTGAGATGTCAGAGACAGCCTTGAATATCTAACACTGAACATCAAAGATCCAGGGATACCTAACCCTGGGAGGTGGAGGTCAGCAGAGTACTTGAGAGTAGGGATTGTTTAATTCTTCATACTTGCATCCCTGGTGCTTCATATAGCACCTGGCACATTGTTGTTATGCTTCAGTCATTCATATCTGACCCTTCATGATCTCATGGACCATAGCACACCAGGCACTCTTGTCCTCCACTATCTCTCAAAGTCTGTACGAGTTCATGTTCATTGTTTCCTTAACATTATCTATCCATCTCATTCTCTGCCACCCCTTTCTCCTTTTGCCCTCAATCTTTCCCAACATCAGGGTCTTTTCCAATGAGTCCCATCTTCTTGTTATGTGATCAAAGTATTTAAGCTTCAGCTTCAGTATTTGACCTTCCAGTGAACAGTCTGAATTAATTTCTTTAAATATTGACTGATTTTATCTCCTTGCTGTCCAAGGGACTCTCAAAAGTCTTCTCCAGCACCACAATTCACAAGCACAGATTCTGCAGCGCTCAGCTTTCCTCATAAATGTTTGCTGATTGATCAACTTGAACCAAGTTGCATGGAAAGAGAGGACATATGGCTGGGTTGTTATCTTCACTACGGAGGGAGCACTCATAGCAATGAGGTCACATTTCCTTCAAAGTATGAATGTGGCCTGAGCTTCCACAGGGCAGTCTTACCACAAATGGCTTTTAGTGCTCCTGGGCAGTCTTAACTATATATAAGATGACTTGGACAAGTCACTAGACCTCTGCTGTCATTTTGTTTCTTCATCTACAACATATGGGAGTTGTATTAGCCAATCTCTGAGACCCCTTTCAGCTCCAATAGTCTTTAATTCTCTGAAAATGTCACCACTGAGTCTTCACAAAATGTTACTGCTCCTAAAGATTTGTTTCTTATGGCCCCAGGGCAGAGCCATAATCCCATTGTGGAGTGGCCTCCACATAACTGTTATTGATTTGCACAAATATTCGGCCTCCATTTTGCATGTTGTGTGTTCACTTAATGTCTACATAGAAATCAAATGCTGATTCCACATGCAGTGGGGAGGGCAGCTGGGAAGCACATTGTATGTGCTGGTAAATTTTTTCATACTGCTTGTTTACAAAGCTTATGGTGATCATTGTGTTTGAGGATAAGCTCAGAGAAGTTTGGGGAGGAATTGAGTTCACCTTCCATGCTGTTGTTATTCTGAATAAACTGCCTACACATGCATTCAATCTAATATCACCTACTTGAAATTCATGCACCAATAAAATGTGTATATATGTATATATAATATATATATATATATATATACATGACAAAGGGCAGAGATTCTCAAAGTGTGGTCTGGGGCTTGCTGGGGGTCCCCAATACCTTTTCATGGGGTCTGTGAGTTCAAAACTATTTTTATAATATTACTAAGATGTTTTGATTTCTAATATAAGAAATATTGATAAAGTTAATGCACATAAACCAAAGCTCTTTGGGGTCCTCAATAATTTTTAAGAGCATAAAAGGGTCTTGAGACCAGAAAGTTTGAGAAATGCTACCATAATATACACACATGGTATTTCATCCAGGTTATGCTCACTGCGGCTATCCACCAAGATTCTGTCCTGGGCCCTCTTTTTTTCTCCCTCTATACTACTTTGCATGGTGAACTCATTGGCTCCCACAGATTTAATAATCTCTGTGCAGATGATTCTCAGATGTATTTATCCAGTTCTAACCTCTCTCCTGATTTCCAGTCCCATGTATCCAACTGTCCATTGGATATTTCAAACTGGATATCCCATAGACATCTTAACCTCAGCATTTCTAAAACTGAACTCATTCTCTTTTCCCCAAACCCTTTCCTTTTCCTAATTTCCCTATTATTCTTGAAGGTACTACCATCCTAGTCACCCAGACTTATAACCTTGATTATGATCCATGATGTGTTACTCTATCTCACCCCCTATATCCAAACTGTTGCCAAGTTGTGTTGATGCTACCTTTGTAACATCTTTCATACACAGCCCTTTATTTCCTCTGACCTTGCCACCACCCTGGTGAATGCCCTCATCACCAGACACCTGGAAAACAGCTTTCTGTTTAGTCTCCCTGCCTCCAGTCTCACCCCACTCTAGTCAATTTTCCACTTGGCTATCAAAATGATGTGCCTGAAGGGTAGATCTGACCATGTCACTTCTCATGGAACCACTAGGTTCCCTGTTATTTCTAGGATAAAATATGAAATCCTCTTTGGTTTTTAAAGCCTTTCATAACCTGGCCCTTTCCTACCTTTTCCAGTCTTCTTACATCTTATTCCTTTTATTGTTCTCTTGTTGTTGTTCATTCTTCATTCTCAAAGAGGACTAATGACCTCAGGAGGGTGATGTCTTGACTTGCAAGTGAATTGGGTTTAAGTGAGGCAGGGCTGTACAGAGTCACCAGCCTCACTCTGTCCTCCAGAGTCATCAGAGTGCAGTGTCAAGACATAAGTCCATTGTTCTCTTGTACTGATTCTTGTACTTCATTTCCCACCTAGCTCTCTTCTATGTCATGATCTCCAGAAACTCATCATTCAGCAAGATGAAATCAGCTCTGAAACTCACATCTCCTCAACAGCCCCTGCCCCTGGGGCCCCTCCCTCCTTCTGATTGGAGATGGTTGAGGGTGGACATTGGAGATCTTCTCCCAGGTCCTCTAGCTTTCAAGTAGGACATGCTGGGAATCCACCTCATCATTTCCCACCATCATTCACCTCATCATTTCCCACTGCTGCTCTCATTGATTTGATGATGTCCAGAAACTCATTCTGCAAGATGAATTCCACTCCATTACTGACACCTCAAATCCCTTCCCAGACAGGCTGCTGGACTTCATCAAACCGCCATGCCAGATAACTTTTGCCCCTCCTCTCCTTTTTAGTTTCAGTTTATGTTTTGTCTTCCCCTAATAGATTGTGAGCTCCTTGAGGGCAGGGACTGTCTAATGCCTTTCTTTGAATCCCCAGTGCTTAGCACAGTGCCTAGCACATAGTAGGCACTTAATAAATGTTTATTGACTCTGATTCTGAAAACCAATGACACTGGTTTTCTTGCTGTTCCCAGCACAAAAACACTCCATTTCTAGACTAGGTATATGGTCACTGGGTGGTTCTTCATGCCTGGAATTTTCCTTCCTCTCCTCTCCTGCCAGCTTCCTTGGATTCCTTCAAGGCTCAATTAAAATCTCACCTTCTTCAGGAAACCTTTCCTGATCCCTTTAAATCCCAGTGCCTTCCTTCTGAGACTACCTCCAATTTAACCTGTGTATGGCTTGTTTGTGCATGGTCATTGGCATATTGTTTTCCCTATTAGACTCTGAGCCTTGAGAGAAGGGACTGTTTTTCCCTTTCTTTGTACCCCCAGCACTTAGTGCCTGGAACATGGTAGGAATTTCATAAATACTTTGTGACATCACTTGACGGAGGTATTCACTGAGACAACATAGTATAATGGAAAGAACACTAAGGAAGTGAAAAGACCTGAGATCTTATCCCAACTCAGTCACTATTTACTGCATGACTTTCAATCAGTCCTTCTGTGGGCTTCAGTTTCCTTAGCTATCAAGTAAGGGGGCTGATTGATAAAGTGCCTTCCAACTCTAAAATGTCATTTTACATGTAAACAATATGAACTCTTTCAACAAAGAACTATCTTCCTCCTCTGGAGCTCTGAGCCCCTTATAGGTATGGGGGGACCACAGGTCTTGGCTTCTTTGTTGTTATTATTCAGTCATGTCTGACTCTCCATGACCCTGTGGACCATAGCATGCCACTGCTGCCCATGGGGTTTTCTTGGCAAAGATACCAAACTGGTTTGCCATTTCCTTCTGCATTGGATTAGGGCAAACCAAGGTTAAGGGACTTGCCCAGAATCACATAGCTAGTAAGTGTCTGAGGCTGAATTTGAACTCAGGTCTTCCTGACTCTAGTCAGGGTCAGGGAAAGGGAAGAATTGTCATCGTAATTTTTTTAAAGCAAAAAGTGGAAAGAATGAAGCTCATCTTTATTACCGTCTTATAGCTTTTTTTCTCTTATAATGCGGGGGAAGTGTCTTTTAGCAATGTACAGAATTGATTACTTTGGTATCATCAAATCATGCATGAGACAGATATCCAGCTAAGACTCCTGAGACTGAAACCTATGATCCTCTATCTTCCTACCCAACTTTTTCCCTTTCTCTCTTTAGAGAACGTGGAAGCCTAATGTTTTCCCCAAGGTAGGAGGCTTATCCAGCCTCTTAAAATAGTTTGTTTAGTATTCTATGTTTAAACTTTTCCTTTCTCTCAACCCAGGAATTGTAATAAAATCTGTTAATAAATCATTCTACTAATCTATATGTGTATTGATACTGATCCAATGAAAGAGAAGGAGAACTGAGGAGGAACTGAGAAGAAAGAGAAATAGATATAAAACAGGTATTTTACTAGATAGAGCAGGCCTCTGACAAGAGACTCAGATCTATAGGAAAGTTGTTTTTCCATTTTACAACTTTTTAGAGCAGAAAGAATGATTTTATTGGGAATCCTTTAAGACAGTGACTGGAGTTGCCAAAATGAACTGGATTCGTACCAAGGGAACCTGGTTATTTTCCTCAGCTTAATTTGAGGGGGGCAGGTAAGTGGTGCAGCTGCTAGAGTGCCAGACTAGAGTCAAGAAGACTCCTCTTCCTGAATTTAAATCTAGCCTCAGACACTTACTAGCTGTGTGACCTTGGGCAAGTCACTTAACCCTGTTTGCCTCCGTTTCCTCATCTGTAAAATAAGCTGAAGAAGGAAATGACAAACCACTTCAGTATCTTTGCCAAGGAAACTCCAAATGGGGTCAAACACAACTGAAAAACAACTAAACAACAACAAAAATTTTGAGAGGAAAGCTGCCCTCAGGAGGGAGTTACCAAGGGAGTAGCTAGAGAGAAAGTCAGGCCCAATGGGAAGAGCAGCCTGGTCCACAGAAAGGTAGGGAGTGAGTAAGAGTGAGCCCTGTGAGGCTGTGTGGCACATCATAGCACTAATACCCCTGCTAGAGTTGCAAAAGAAATATCCCTTCTCAGACCACATGGCCTGATTTGGTTTAGAATATATTACTACTATGTCATAAAGAGGCACTTAAAGATAAATAAAATATCCACAGATCCTAATATCAATCAATCAACAAGTATTTAATAAGCATTTACCATGTGCCAGGTCCTGTGATAAGCCCAAGGGATTCCTAGCTAAAACAGTACCTGCATTCAAACAGGTCAGATTCTAATGAAGGAGGTAATACATATCAATCAGAACATATACAATAAATGAAGAGTAAATGGAAGGTAGCCATAGGGTGGATAGCACTAGCAGAAAAAAACCTCCTGCAGGAGGTGATGTTTGAGTTGTGTCTTAAAGGAAACCAGGGATTGTAAGAGTTGGAAGCTGGAAAGGGAGAGTATTACAGGCCTGGGGAATGGCTAGTGCTAAGGCACAGAGATTGTTGTGAGCAAGGAACAGCAAGGAGGCCGGGATGGCTGATTTGTAGAGTGTGTACAGAGGAACCGAATGTAAGAAGACTGGACAGGCAGGAAGGGATTCAGTTGTGAAGAGCTGGAAATGCCAGAAAAAGAACTTTAATTTTGATCCTGGAAATAATGGGAAGCCACTGGAATTCATACAGCAGGAGAGGTAACAGGGTCAGACCCACAATTTAAGAAAATCACTCTGGCTGCTGAGTGGAGAATGGATTGGAGTAGGGAGAGACTTGAAGCAAGGAGATCAATGTTATAGTAGTTAAGACCAGAGATGATAAGACACCGCGCTAGCACGGTAGCTATTTGTGTGAGAAGGAGATATATGTATGTATGTATGTATGTATGTGTACATGTATGTGTATGTGTGTGTATAATATTATAGAGAAAGAAATAATGGATTTGTGGAGTGAACAAGAGAGAATAATTGAGGACGACAGCAAGATTTCAAACTTGGGTTACTAGAAGCATGGTGGTACCCTCAACAGTAAGAAAAAAGTTCAGAAGAGAGGAAGGTTTTGGGAAAAAAAAATGTGTTCTATTTTGGACATGTGAAGTTTGAATGCCTACAGGACATCCACTTGAGTGTCCAAGAAGCTCCTGGTAATGTGGGAGTGTAGCTCAGGAAAGAGACAAGGGCTGTATATAGACTAGTCAGTTTAAAATTTCCACAGCAAAAAAAATCCTGCCATGTTTTAATTGTTTCTTTCTCATTTTGCTTCATCTACAGCTAGGTAGTGAAGTGGATAGATTGCGGGACTTGGAGAAAAGAAGACTCGAGTTCAAATCTGTCCTCAGACACTTGCTGGCTGTGTGACCCTGGGTAAGTCACTTAACCTCTGTTTGCCAATTTCCTTTTCTGTCAAATGCAGACTATAGCATCTCCTTCCTAAGGTTGTTGTGAGGTCCAAATGAGATAATATCTGTAAAGCACTTTGCAAAACATAAAGTTCTAAATAAATGTTAGTTGTTGTTGCAGTACAAATGTTCCAATATGAGAATATGGGAACTGGGTTGGGTCATACATCTCTTAGCATATAAGCCCTTCCAGACTCTGGACAACAAATATTCATATCCATGCATCTGAACTCAGCAAGTGAATTCAATTTAGGAAGTAGGACTGCCATAACTATGAAAGATTCCCCTAGTCCTTTATGTTTGAGAACTCCAACTGGTACTCTTCCCTCCAGAAAAAGTAGAACTGGCCTGTTCCTAGGATCAAGGAATGAGTACTGAAATTCAGGAACTTTTGGATTGCTGACAGAAGTTGGGGCTGAATTATTTTGTTGGAAGGAATATAGCTCAAAGAACCACAAATGAAAGTTATTCAGGGATGCCCATGCCCCCTTTATTATTAAGCACTTTTTCTAGAAGGGGTTTTTGGAGGTTTCAAGCACCCTCCTCAGGGGACAAAGGAATGGGGCAGTAAGGTGGGGATACTATCTATAGTGTAGCCATAAAATGAAGCAGAATTACCCTCCACAGGAAGGGTACCACTGCTGACTGGTGGCAGCCATATGTAGCTAGGAGATTGAAGGAGGAGGAATAGTGACCACTGCAGGTGGACAACTGGACCGGTAGGATGGGGAGGCCTTTTTGTAGATTGCCTGAGTCTCGGTATTAGAAAGGACTTTAGAGGCCATGAAGTCTAATCTGTACATGAATTAGAACCTTTCCCCATCTCACTCAAATGCTTTGCAGAGAATAATTCAGACTCAGGTTATCTTCCAGTATTTAGGAAAGGCATTATTTGGCATCCTTGAAAAACTTCCATACAATATGAGCATATCTCTGTGTGTCTATCCTGGTAGGTTGACTCATTAGAAGGGGGTGAGAGAAGCAAAGTGTTAATGCTTGCATTTTCTCTCCCACTTAAGCATCTTGTGTGCATAAGCTATTTTTCCAGTGGTCAGGGTCAGGGCAGTGTTTAGTTTTCCAATACTGGTGAGTTTGTGATGAAAGGCCATTCTTAGACAGTCTTGGCTGCATCTTTGACTGGATAACTGTCTAAAAGTCTGGCTCTTCAACTTCAAGGCCCAACCATAACACAGGAGAGTAGAGTATATTTGGATAAATTAGTGATCTGCAAGTGTCAAATCCTTTAGTGAGATCAAGAAGTGATGACTAAGAAAAGGCTGTTAAATGTGGCAATAAGGAGGTTTGGTGAGTGGTGATTTTCAACAGAGTAGTTTCAAGGTAAGTCAGATTACAAATGATTGAAAAATGAAGAAAAGATGAGAAAGCTGAGCAAATTTCAGCTCAAGTATAACCTACTCTTTAAAGAAAGGGAAGGGAAAGATGACATACTAGTTTGAGAGTTTAGAGTGGGCAAAGAAAGACTATTTTAGTACGGAAAGACCAAGCATGTTTGTAGGCTGAGTGGAAAATATCACTATAGAGCAGGGTTTCTTAAGCTGAGGTCTGTGAACTCATGTCTATATGTGTGTATGAATATGTACATACATATATATGGATATATATAATTATATTTCAACATGATTGATTTCTTTTGTGATCTTATATATTTTATTTTATGAGTTTAAAAACTATATTCTGAGAAGGGATCTATAGGCCCCATCAGATTGCCAAAGGGGTCCACAACCCCAAAAATGTTGAGAACCCCTGGTAGTAGACTTCCCTTCAAATATATCCCTGGTATATCTGAAAATACATAACAAAGAAAAAATTGATGTTTGATGAATCAGGTCCTAAAGAAGACTGGAGGGGAGGCAATCAAGGAAAGAGTAGGAGGAACTATCTTTGGCAAGACAGAGATCTACTCTTCTTCTCCTAAGACAGGAAAGAAAAGCACGGGAAAAAGACAAGTTTTGAGGTGCAGATGAGCAAGTTGGGAGCTCATGTTGGATGGCCCTCATCTTCTCACTGCAGCTTAGGTCACTCCCACAAGATGCAGCAAGACTTGCAGGAAGGGAACTCCCAAGTTTTATCCTTGACTTTGAATTTCGAAGAAAAAACCAGAAACTACTCTGAGCTAGAAGCATTGCAAATGGGGAAATACCTGAGAAAAGCCCAGACAAGCAGCTATTAAAATAAAAGCTTCAAAAATCTGTCACAGATCTGGTCCAGCATGAAGCAAAAGCATGATCAGGAAAAGGAGGTATCCAGATCACAGACAGTCGGGATAGGACTAACCCAGTGTTGTGGCTGGGCAACAGTAAGAACAGAGCCAAGGATCTGTAGCCCCTAATGCAATGAGAGAGGCATTCACCTGGATTAACAGCATCTGGTTGTTTCCCCAATTCTGTTCACTCTGCTGAGAGCCAATAATCCTTTCCACCACTTAGACAAAGCAGCTTATCGCTTTTCTGGCTACCAGAAAAAGAGTCGCCAAGCATGTACACATTTGTTTGTTCCTTACTTGTTACTCTCCTTATAGATTTTTAAAAATTTACCTATCACAAAATTTACCTAGTGCTGACTAGTGATTCTGACCTGGGTTGATAATGGCTAGTAATATTAATAGCTAACATTTTTATAGATCTTGCTATGTGCCAGGCACTGAGCTAAGCACTTTATAATTATTTTTTTATTTGACCCTCTCAACACTAGGAGGTAGCTGGTATTATTAACCTCATTTTACAGCTGAGGAAGCTGAGGCAAACAGGGATTAAGTGACTTGCGGAGAGCCAAGTAACTAATCAGTCAGTAAACATGTATTAAGCACCTACTAAGTGCCAAGTACTGTGCTACAAGCACTGGAGATATCAAAAGTTGAAAAAGACAGTCCCTGTCCTCAAGGAGCTCACAATCTAATTATGTGAAATCCAGCAGGAATAGAGATCTAAGTTACGGAGGTTTTGTAAATTTAATTTGGAGTTTGTCTATGGAACTGGTTGGGAGTTAAGGGCTGTGCATTTAATAGAGATGCGAGCTTATTCGTTGTTTTAATGAATCCCCCTTAAGAAAGAGAAGGAGCCACGTCTAGGAAGGTATTTCTGGTAAACATGAGCTAGTACAGGTTTATAATCAAGAAAGCTGAGATGGGACAATAATTTTCTTCTTCCCCTTGGAGGGAGAGGAGAGTGCCTTACATATGAAAGAAAGGTTATCTCTTCCCTCACCCCCACTTCTTTTAGTAGGTCACTAAAGAAGGCCTACTCACATGAAGGAAGTGGGGAATGAGATCCTTTGACAAGTATAGACAGGTCTTCTAGCACTTGGGTGACTGACAGCTGAAATGTCTTGCTCTCTAGTTCCACCTAGCGGTTACACCAATAAAGTAAGAAGTAAGAATCTGCTGAAAATGTGAGGGGTTTAAGGAGAAGGAAACAAGGCTTGAAACAACTTCTATGAGGAATATGACAGAGCCAATAAGAAATAAATGGAAAAAAATTGCCGAGCATCAGTGAGGGCCCAGTTGAGGCTTAAGCATGAATGCTTTTTAACATACTCATTAAGCACAACATTATGACTCTCTCAAGCATTTCTCAGAAACTCAGCAACAAAGAAATCAGGTAATGGTGATTAGTGGCGTTAAGAATTAAAATCACTGAATGTTAGAGTTGGAAAGGGCATCAGATATCACCTATGCAGATTGTGATTCCTACCTATAATAAGCACTCTTCCAGATCCTGATCTAAAACTTCCAATGATGGAAACAATGTAAGTAAGGAAAGACTTGGGTTTGAATCTTGCCTCTGGTTTTTGCTAAAAGCAAGTTACTTAGCTTTTGCAAGTCTCTCTTTTTCCATCTACAAAATAGGGTGATAATATCCACTTCATTTATCTCAGAAAGACAACGTAAGAATCAAATGACATGCCATATATAAAGTTTATTGCAAAGTTTAAAGTGCTGTAGAAATGTCCAATTATTATTGTTATTATTATTGAACTCTCAATCCCGAGTCAATCTACTTCTACTCATCAGAGCTGTCTAATTAATAGAAGTATTTCCTTATATTGAGCTGAAATTTCCTCTCTGTAACTCCATCCATTGGTCGTAGTTATGTTCTCTAAAGCCAAGCAAAACCAGATCCTGCTTCTACATGTAAGTAAGATATTTAAATAAAACTGTGATCCCCCTGGTACTCCCTCCAACAGCACAGATCACAATTGCTCCATGCCTTCTCACCTTGTATAATTCTTGCCCAAATCTTTATATAAAACATAAGTATCCAGAGATGCTGGAATCCTTCTGGTTCTTTACATATCACATTCAGGCTGTCCAATTCTTGAATTTCATTTTCAACTGGAAAGAAAGTACACTGAGCCAAATCATCCCAGAAGCATTCAAGGATGAAACTGGAAGGGCAACACTCGAATGAATATTAGAAAGTGTCCATCTACAAGCATTTATTAAGTGCCTTCTGTATGCCTTCTATATTATATATGTGTGTGTGTATACACAAACATACACACACATACATATATACATACATATGTGTATGTATATATATATAGTAAAGGTTTGCAAAATGCATTATATAATCTCATTTGATCCTCACATCTCTTTGAGGGAGGTGCTATTATTATCCCCATTTTACAGATCAGGCAACTGAGTCTGAGAACGTTTAAGTGACTTGTCCAAGGTCACACAGCTAGTAAGGCGCAAAACACACAGCCCTTTGCTTCATTTGATTCATTTCTGTTGTCTTCATTCAGGTTAGATCAAGCACTCTATCAATTCCTTCTATATAACATCTCACAACTTTTGAGATTCTATCATCTCACAGTCTTCACTGCATGTCTCAATTGCATTTTCTCTTGCTCTCTACCTTTAAACACTTGGTCCAGTTCAATGCTGTTCATGCACTGCAGATAGTGTTTGGGATCAGGAAAATAACAGCTAACATTTATACAGCACTTACTCTGTAACCAGGGACTGTGGTACGTGCTTTACAATTATTATCTCATTTGAGCCTCACAATAATCCTGAAAGGTAAGTGCTGTTAAATATCCCTAATTTACAGTTGAGGAAAGTGAGGCAAAAAGGGGTTAAGTGACTTGCCCAGCGTTACTCAGCTAGTAAGTGTCTGAGGTTAGTTTTGAACTCAGGTCTTCCTTACTCCTAGCAGGGCACTTTATCCACTGGGCCACCTAGCTGCCTAAGGAGGCCTTTAAAGGGACTATCCTTTATTGCTGCAAAACTTGGGCAAAATCCACTTCAGGATTTTACTCAACCTACATAAACTAAAAAGAAACAAAAACATGTTGCACCATAGCAAAACCCAGCTTACGTAACCCCCTTTTCCCTTTAGATAATGCAATATTTTAACCAGCAAAGAAGTGATCTTTTTTCTTAAGTTTTCTCTCTTATTACAATAATTGGGTGTAGAAATTTCATGTTGATTTTTGACCTTTCACTGTTGCAAGTGACCTGAGAATCATTGCTATCTTCATTGTACAGCTCTGTAAAGCTTCAGTTTTGTTTTGTTTTTTTAATTGCCTTACATTTCTAGATGAGATGTTTCTTACAGCTCTCTGCTGTTGTCACTTAGCCCTGGGAAGAATGCTTTTGTAGTTTGCGTACCAATGTCGTACTCTAGACCATGTATGACCAAGGTCCCATGACTTCAACTATGGTAGCAGAAACCCTCTTTGATACAGTTCCTTATTTTGTAGCAAGTATGTATTTACTCCTGTAAAAATGAGAAAAGAATAGGTCTGAACACAGCATCATCCAGATCAAATTTGGTTCACAGATACTCTAAAGAAGACAGTCAAGGCAAACCTTGAAATGTTACCTCCTTAGTGATTCAACAAGTCTGCTTCCTGTTACTTAATGTATTGGGGAGTGGTGTATTTCATGCTGAGACATCTGACAAATCAAATTCAGCCATTATCTCAGGGCATCTCTAGACATTCGCTGAGGAGTGGTGAAATAGAAGGTGACATCTTGAATAAAGTTCCTGGCCACTTTAATATTTTGAACCTTCCTGTCTGCTTATTGCTCAAATTTTATTGGAAGCAAATGCCAACTTACTCTTGGAAATGATAATAACTGGTTGTCCATGTTGCAAATAACTTCTTGTGCTCTTACGATATATAATTTTTATAATCATAGAGTGATGCCATCTTGGTGGAATAATAATCATCTAGCATTTATGTAGCACTGATTTGAGGGGATGGCATCTGCTAGAGGGCAGCTAGGTGGCTCAGTGGATGGAGTCAGGAAGACTGATACTCCCTGAGTTCAAATGTGGCCTCATTCACTCACTTGCTGCGTGACCCTCGGCAAGTTACCTAACCCTCAGTTCCTCATCTGTAAAATGAGCTAGAGAAGGAAATGGCAAACCACTCATTTTCTTAACAAGAAAGCCCCAAATAGGGTCATGAAGAGTCAGACACCACTGAAAAACAACTCAAGAACAACACTAAAGTCTCTTAAAGTGGCCTTTCTTGCAAAATCCATATTCTACATCCTTGAATCTTCAGAGATAATGCAATTCCTATGACCTGAGGAGAGATTTGCTTATACTGATTCAGAGGCAATGTGGAATGTGCATTTCCTGGATTCTGACTGCCTTGTTAGAGTATCTGATTGACCTGTTAGACTATATCTTTGCCTATATGGTGTACACAACATTTATATTTTTAAAATAATTAATTTATTTTTAGTTTTCAACATTCACTTCCATAAGATTTTGAGTTTTAAATTTTCTCCTCATCTCTCTCCTCCCCCCTCTCTAAGACAGTGTGCAATCTGATATAGGCTCTACTTATACATTCATATTAAGCATATTTTCCCATTAGTCATGATGTAAAGAAGAATTGGAACAGATGGGAGGAGTCATGAGAATTAAGCAATAAAACAAAACAACAAAAGAAAAGGAGAGCAAATAGTATGCTTCCATATGCATTCAGACTCCATAGTTCTTTCTCTGGTTGTGGATAGCATTTTCCATCATGAGTCTTTTGGAGTTGTCTAAGATCCTTGCATTGCTGAGTCTAGACTGCCAAGTCTATCAAAGTCAATTATCACACAGTGTGGCTGTTACTATGTATAATGTTCTCCTGGTTCTGCTTATTTCACTCAGCATCAGTTCATATAAGTCTTCTCAGGTTTTTCTGAAGTCTGCCTGTTCATCATTTCTTATAGCACAATAGTATTCCATCACATTCATATACCACAACTTGTTCAGCCATTCCCCAATTGACGGGCATCCCCTCAATTTCCAGTTCTTTGCCACTACAAAAAGAGCTGCTATAAATATTTTCGTACATGTGAGTCCTTTTCCTATTTTTATGATCTCTTTGGGATACAGCCCTAGAAGTGGTATTGCTGGGTCAAAGGGTATACACAGTTTTGTAGCCCTTTGGGCGTAGTTCCAAATTGCTCTCCAGAATGGTTGGATCAGTTCACAATTCCACCAACAATGCATTAATGTTCTAATTTTCCCACATCTTCTCCAACATTTATCATTTTCCTGTTTTGTCACGTTAGCCAATCTGACAGGTGTGATGTGGTACCTCAGAGTCATTTTGATTTGCATTTCTCTAATCAATAGTGATTTAGAACATTTTTTCATATGACTATAGATAGCTTTAATTTCTTTATCTGAAAACTGCCTGTTCATATTCTTTGACCATTTATCAATTGGGGAATGACTTGTATTCTTGTATAAATTTGACTCCATTTTCTATATATTTTAGAAATAAGGCCTTTATCAGAGACATTGGTTGTAAAAATCCTTTCCCAGCTTTCTGCTTCCCTTCTAATCTTGGTTGCATTGGCTTTATTTGTGCAAAAACTTTTCAATTTAATGTAATCAAAATTATCCATTTTGCATTCCGTAATGTTCTCTATCTCTTGTTTGGTCATAAATTCTTTGCTTCTCCATAGATGTGATAGGTAAACTACTCCTTGCTCTCCTAGTTTGCTTATAGTATCAGTCTTTATATCTAAATAATGTATTCATTTTGACTTTATCATGGTATAGGGTGTAAGATGTTGGTCTATGCCCAGTTTCTGCTGTACTATTTTCCAGTTTTCCCAGCAATTTTTATTAAATAGTGATTTCTTATCCCAGAAGCTGGAGTCTTTGGATTTATCAAATAGTAGATTAGTATAGTCATTGACTGTTGTGTCTTGCATAGCTAACCTATTCCACTGATCCACTACTCTATTTCTTAGCCAGTACCAAGTAGTTTTGATGATTGCTGCTTTATAATACAATTTAAGATCTGGTATGGGCTAGGCCACCTTCCTTGCATTTCTTTTCATTAGTTCCCTGGATATTCTGGACCTTTTGTTCTTCCAGATGAATTTTGTAATTTCCAGTAAAAAATTACTTGAAATAATAAACAAATTTAGCAAAGTTGCAGGATATAAAATAAACCCACAAAAATCATTGGCATTTCTATATATTACTAACAAAGCCCAACAGCAAGAGACAGAAAGAGAAATTCCATTTAAAGTTACTGTAGACATTATAAAATACTTGGGAGTCTACCTGCCAGAACAAACTCAAGAACTATATGAACACAATTACAAAATACTTTTCACACAAATAAAGTCAGATCAAAATAACTGGAAAAATATCAGTTGCTCTTGGGTAGGCCAAGCTAATGTAATAAAAACGACAATATTAACTAGATTAATTTCCTTATTCATTTACTTATTTACTTAATAAATAATAATTTATTTATTACCAATCAAACTACCAAAAATTATTTTATAGAGCTAGAAAAAACAATAACAAAACACAACATATAATAGATGATTCTTTTTATTCACATGACAAGTAATGATAGTAGTTTCCCTAGATAGGGACTCACCTTTGACCAGGGGTTCTTAATCTTTTTTGTGTCATGAACCCCTTTGACAGTCTAGCAAAACCTGTGGACTTCTCAGAATATTTCTAAATGCATAACATAAAATATATAGGATTACAAAAGTAACCTACTATATTATCAAATGAAATTATATTTGTAAAGCACTTAGCATAGTGTGTGATACATGGTAGGTGCTGTCTAAGGGCTAGCTATTATTATTATTATTATTATAATATTGAAATATAGTTATCAAAATACTTTAAAAAAACAAGTTCGTGGACCCACAGGCTAAGAATCCCTGACTTATACTATTTATAAATGTCAAATTTTATTCTAAGAGGTGCCATTGGGTGGCTTTATCATGAATGCCAGATATAATACATACACATATTTACAGATACACATAATACATACAGTAAATTGCCTAAGAAAGAACAAAATTATAGTTTTGAGAAAGATAGCAATATTAATAGTAATGCCTTTACCAGGCAGCTGATTTCATTTATGGAGTTCTGAAAAAAATGATTAAAGTATACTTTCAGTAATACTACACAAGTTTTTCAAGTCTTCATCTCAGATGACGCACTGGAAATGAGAGACTTTCTTTGGCAGAATATGTCTGTTCAGGGTCCCCTATTTTGTTTGCTTTCAGAGAAGATGACATATCTTCTGCTTATGAATCTTGGTGTGACGTGAGTTTGTGAGCACATGCAGATCTTCTCTGCCGGTTTCCAGTTGACCATCTGGGAATTGGAGAAGACAGTAGGGGGGGATACTACATCCACCCATGTACAACTGATTCATCAAGGAAAAATTTGCACTATGATGGTTCCCTAATTGGATGCTGAGGTGAAATTCAACAGATATACAAAAAGGGCATCCTGCCCATCCTCTTCCCTCTCATCCTTTATCACTTTGAGGAATGAAGACTATGCTGAGCTGTTCTGGGTGGGGTGAGGGGTGACTTTCCTATCTCTCCC